>NW_007737630.1:0-6070 GCF_000696425.1 Galeopterus variegatus | reverse complement strand
TCTTTGGTTTCCTTAATTTCTATGATCTCATCATTAACTTATTCTCAAAATGTCTGCCAGAGTTTAAATATCCTCTCAATACATTCAAACAATCACATATTCTGTTTAATCATTTTCTCAGTGCTTTTGCACTGTGTGTTTTTATTTGATTTCTGGTTGACAGAGGTGTTTATTTTGTATGTCTTTACCCTTGTGTCTTTCTTTAACTGTCCTTGCTATTTTTTGTAAAAGAGGGGCACTCTATTAGCTGTCTTACTCTATTCTCCTGCCCTCGTCTACCCCTCCATCCCCCCACCTACATGGTTTTTTGGATGTAGTTATTCAGATTAAGAACATTTTTATAATGAATATGTGTTGAAATTTAGCAAATATTTTTCTGCCTCTATTGAAACGATCACATGATTTTTCTCCTATATTTTGCTAACATCATGCACACTGATTGGTTTTCCAAGTTTGAACTAATTTTGCCTTCCTGAATAAACCCAGTTTGGTCAAATTGTAATATTCTTTTTCTCTTTATCACTTGATTGCTAAAATTTTGTTTAAGATTTTTACATCTGTGTTTATGAGAGACATTGGCTTAAATGAGTTGGGAAGTTTTCTCTCTTCTTATATTTTCTGGAGAGTTATGTAAGGTTGGAATTATTTATGCCTTAAATGTTTAGCAGAATTTCACCAAGGAAGCCATCTGACACTATAGTTTACTTTTTCAATATTTTAAATTACAAATTTAATTTAATAGATATAGGATTGTTCAAATTTCTCTCCATTTGTGTGTTAGTTTTGATGAGTTGGTTTTCGTAGGGATTTTTTTTAGTCCATTTAAATTTTCAAATTTATTGACATAATATTTTTCATTATGCACTTATTATACTCTTATTATTTTTGAGATTCCCCCCTTAAATTTCTGATATTGGTAATTTGTGCCTTCTCCCTTTTTTCTTCATACTTCATCAAAAATTATCAATTTTATTAGTATTTTGAAGAGCCAACTTTGTTTTGCTTTCTAGTTCATGTATTTTTGTTCTTATTTTTATTGTTTCCTTTATTCCACCTCACTGGGTTTAATTGGTGTTCTTTTGTAACTTCCTGAGATAGATACTTAGATTATTATTTTCAACCTTTCTTTTTAATATATGCACTTAAGGCTGTTGATTTTCTTCTAATAATAGCTTCACTGCATCCCACAAATTTTGACATTTATCATTTTTATTAACATTCATTTAAAAATACTATCTAATTTCCACTGTGATTTCTTCTTTGGCCCATGGGTAATTTAGGAGTTCTTGCATAATTTCTACATATTTGGGGATTATCTAATTTAGTTCCACTGTGGTCAGAAAACATACCATATTAGTCAGCTCAAGCTACCATAACAAAATACCATACTCTGGGTGGTTTAAACAACAGAACTTTATTTTTCCACAGTTCTGGAGGCTGTTCAAGATCAAAGTCCAGCAGGGTTTGGTTTCTGGTGAGGGCTCTTTTCCTGACTTTCCAACAGCTGACTTCTCACTGTGTTCTTACATGGTGGAGACAGAGCAAGCTCACTGGTGTCTCTTTTTATAAAGGCACTAATCCTATTAGGAGAGCCCCACTCTTATGACCCCATCTAATCCTAATTACCTCCCAAAGGCCCCATCTCCAAATACCATCACGTTGGGAGATGGGGCTTCACATATGAATTTGGGGAGGATGCAAACATTCAGTCCACAGCATATACTTTGTATTAATATCTTGATTAACTTGCTTCTATTTTACTTAGGATTTATACTTTTATTTAGAATTTAGGATATATAATAACATGTAAAAATTGTTTTTCTTTCTATAGTTTGTCAGATTTTGTGCTCAGGTTTTTGCTACGTTCATAAGATGCATTAAAATATTTTAATCTTTTTTACTTTGGAACATTTAAAATAAGATGGGAATTCACCTGTTTTTGAAAATTTGTAGGAATTTGAACACAAATCTAGCAGGGTCCACTTTTGTAGTTATCTATTTCATCAATATTTTCAAATGTATTATTAAATCTTTTATATTCTTATTAATGTTTGCTTCTCAACATGCAAAGGGCTTAGAGAAGTATTTTAAAGATTTTAAATTTTAAAATTATATTTCTGTCCATTTTTCCTATATCTGAAAGCTCATACATATTTATTCTTTTCAATCTCCATACTTGTATGATTATTACATATCTTCACTGTAAAATTTTTTCTCTATAAATAAAAATTTTACTTTTTGTCCTGTTATATTTGTTTTGAATAGTGTTTCTTTAGTTTTTTCATTTTCCCCTTATTTGCACAGTAAAACATATTTATCATAAAACATTAGAAATGAGAAAAACTGAAAATCACCTTTAGGTAAAGACTACTTTTTTCAGAGAACTAACTTATTTTTTCTGATAACGAATGCTTATTATAATAAAAGAAAATAAATAAAATAAAAATCCTATCACTTAGAGGTCATCACTTTTAACATTCTGATGTATAATTATCCACAATTTTTTCTGCATGCCTCTATAAATGCATAAAAAATAGGATTATACTCTACATGCAGATGACCCACTTTTATGACCTGCTTTTTTTTCCTAATAAAAATATATCATGAGTGTATTTCTATGTCAGAAACTATACATCTACTATATTATTTTAATGGTGGATGGCATTGTGCTGTATGAATGGACAATTATTTATTTTGCCCTTTATTGTTAAATATTTAGATGATCTTCCATTTTGCAAAATTTGATTTTTTTGCTATTATGAACTACCCTGGCACCAGTATCCTTTTAAGTAGACTTTATGCATTTTAAATCATTTCCTCATAATGTATCTCTACAGTAACTAGTAAAGAATTCATATTTACTAATAATTAAATAAAAACTAAAATAATCATAATGTATAATTTTTCACCAATCAGATGGACAGAGAGACTTTTTGAAAAAATTCCCCAGAGTTTTATGGGGATAGAAAATTAGGCTACTAGGCATTCTTGTATGTTTCTGGTAGGTGTGTAAATTGGGAGATTCTCCCCTGAAGGCAACTTAGAAGTATGTATTGAAAGCAGCTGCCCTGGTTTTTCATTTTTACAGATGTTTCATGAGAAAACCGGGTTTTTCCAGGATCTTATTGGAAAGGAATCATATTATATATATGTTGTAAATCCAATCATAACAAAAAAGAATTTTCTTAGGGATATTCCAAACAATGAATCCAGGTGCCGTGAAGATTTCCTGAAGTGTATTTTTAAGCATTTAAAATTTCTTTTGACAAATATATAAATCATCATTGCCTTGGGACTCTATTCAAAACAAAACCAAGATTTTATTTTTGATATATGGTAGTAGGACATGATGGGAACAAATCTGCTTCTTTTTACTCTGGACCTTTCCAAGTGGATAAAATGTTTAAATACTTGCCTGACATTTCTTGCCTTTAAACACTGTATTTCTGCTTTTTAATTGCATAAATCGATGGAGACTCAGTGGCTGTAGAATCTGTATACTGAGTATGACGTTTGGAAGTCCAGAGAAGAACTTGAAATTGTTCATGCTCTCTTGGTTGCACATTGTCTCATTGGATAGTTCAACTTTCCCCTCTTGGTTTTTGGGACAGGTGGCACATGGGCTCTTGGGGCCCCTGCTCAGCTACCTGTGGTGTTGGAACTCAGACCCGAGATGTGTTCTGCCTGCACCCAGAGGAATCCCCCGCCCCTCCTGAGGAATGCAGAGATGAGAAGCCGCATGCCTTGCAAGCATGCAATCAATTTGATTGCCCTCCTGGCTGGCATATCGAAGAATGGCAGCAGGTATGACAGACTGGTGACTCTGTGGCCACCATGCCTGCCTTGCGCTGACGTGAACTGGGCCATGCCCACTGGCTCACCTCCTCCTATCTTCTTAGTGTTCCAGGACTTGTGGTGGGGGGACTCAGAAGCGCAGAGTCACATGTCGGCAGCTGTTAACAGATGGCAGCTTTTTGAATCTCTCTGACGAATTGTGCCAAGGACCCAAGGCATCGTCTCATAAGTCCTGTGCCAGAACAGACTGTCCTCCTCATCTAGCTGTAGGAGACTGGTCGAAGGTAAGGGCCATTCTCAACTTTATGGTCCCTTCTTTTCTGCCCCTGGTCCAGGCCTGCACACAATGATTCATTTTCAGTTTTTACTCAATATTATTTAAACTGTTCTCATCGTCTTTCTCCCAAACCAATCCCTTCTTTTAGTACGACCAGAATCATAGCATCCCACGATAAACTCAAAATCAGTTGAGTTCCTCTCCTGTTTGTGTTCCCTCACATGGAATTATTCATTAAACCCTGTCATTTCAACCTTCTGAATCTCTTCCATACCTTTCCTTCCTCTACACTCTGTCACCACCACTGTTAATTTTACCCTTCATCATCGCAAGCTTGTATTACTGCAAAAAGTAGAATTCTAGCACATCGTCTCAGTGCTGGCAGAACTTGACCCAGTTTGGTAATGATGCCTTATTTTTTAGGTGGGGGAAATTAAACCCCAATAGCTTAAATAAGCTGCCTGAGCTCCCACAGCTGGAAAAGTAGGAACAGAATCCCATTTCTTTTGACTCTATTCCAAGGGTTCTTTCTGTTATATTACACTGCCAACCTGATCTCCCTTCCTCTGTATCACTCTCCCATTTCCAGGCTATCTAACATCCCATAATATTCCCATCACTGTATCCATCACGTCACCTGCTTGCTCAGAATCTTGCCTGCAGAGTATAGTATAACTTTTCCAGAGGAGCTTGCAGGACTTCTCTTGAACTGATCTTATTCTTTTTTTGTTGTTAAATTTGACAGATAACAGCGTGTGCACTGATCATGTGCAAGATGATGTTTCCAGGTACATATACATTGTGAAATAGTTAACTCTAACTAATTAACAAGTGCATTACCTCACACAGTTATGGTGGGAGAGCCCTCAACATCCACTGTCTTTGCATTTTTCAAAAGTACAATACATTGTCATTAACTATAATCACCTTACCCTCTTGAATTTATACCTCATATCTAACTGTAATTATGTATCCTCTGGCCTATTTAGCACATCTCCCTAACCCTGCCCACCTCCCACCCTCAGCCTCTGATAACCGCTATTCTACTCTCTACTTCTTTGTGTGTGTGTGTGTGTGTGTGTGTGTGTGTGTGTGTGTGTGTGTGTGTGACCGGTAAGGGGATCATAACCCTTGGCTTGGTGTCACCCGCACCGTGCTCAGCCAGTGAGCGCACCGGCCATCCCCATATAGGATCCAAACCTGCGGCCTCGGCGCTCCCAGCGCCGCACTCTCCCGAGTGAGCCACGGGTTCGGCCCTACTCTCTACTTCTATGAGATCAACGTTTTTAGATTTCATGTGAGTATGTAGTGTTTGACTTTCTGTGCCTGGTTCATGATTCCAGCCCTTTATCCTTATTCCAGCCCTTTGCTACAGTCTTGTCGCAACCTAATATTTACAAGCTGAGATTTTAGCACAGATTCTGAAGCAGATGATTGAGGTCTGTTGTCAGTTATGTGATCAGTGTCTTGTACCCTCCAGTCGCTGCCACCGGGTGTGTATCTTCTGGGGGTAGAGAGCCAACCTTAACATCGGAAATAACCTCAAGAAATAGAAAAGGGCAGTGATTGACATTCACAAACTGCTCTGAGTCCTAGGTTCAGTGCCAGGCACAGTCACAACCTGCAACTCCATCTCATCCCACACCAATCCTGAAAGCAGATTTCGTCTCCATGTCTGTAGATGAGAAAACAGATTCATTCAGATTAAGTAACTTGCCCAAGGGCGGAACTAGGATTCAAACCCGTTTTCATGACCCAAATTTAGTATAAAGGGTNAAAGCAGCTGCCCTGGTTTTTCATTTTTACAGATGTTTCATGAGAAAACCGGGTTTTTCCAAGATCTTATTGGAAAGGAATCACATTATATATATGTTGTAAATCCAATCATAACAAAAAAGAATTTTCTTAGGGATATTCCAAAAATGAATCCAGGTGCTGTGAAGATTTCCTGAAGTGTATTTTTAAGCATTTAAAATTTCTTTTGACAAATATATAAAT
>NW_007737629.1:49953-51212 GCF_000696425.1 Galeopterus variegatus | reverse complement strand
TTGAAAACTGGCATCGAAGTACAAACTGCTGATGCCCAAGTAGAGAGTTTTTCCTTCACTGACAAAGTTGCTTTCGTGTTTGTTCCAAAGAAAGAGCAACAATAGCAGAGTTTGTCCCCGACCTCAGACGATTTACCCACAGCATAAGCAACAGTGTACTCTGGCCCTAGAACTTCTCTGCCCAGCTAGAACATGAAGGATATGCAGCAAGTATCTGCCTTCTCTTTCTGTCACTGCTGCCTTTATAAAGTCCCCCAATAAATCTTGTTACCTATACCATATCTTGTGACATTGTGGAATATGTCTTAGTGTTCCAAGTCCTGTTGCAAGACCGGTGGTGACTTCAAACATACCCACCTCACAAAGTTATCCCTTAGATCCAAGCATTGTCATTGTACTTTTCACTGGANCTGAGGGTTGTGATCCGTTGCCGGACACAGAAAAAGACAAAAAGGAAAAAAAAAAAAAAGTATGGTATTTCTGAGAGCACGTTCAATGGTCAGGATATTTATGGTAGATTTAACAAAATTGTAGGATTGTAAATGTGTAATCCTCAAAGTAGTGAATGGAAAGAGAGCTAATGAAAGGTACATCTTATTCTACCTGCTTCTAAGTTCAACCTATGCTCCTAAAACTTAATTTACATAGCTAAATATGCAATACAATTTTAATACACATTTATGTTGATATTCTTTGATGGGACCTGGGGTCTGTTGATTTTTAAACAATACTTTAATCCATGCCCATGTTTGATCTCTAGGAATAGATGAGTTATGTATGTTTGCTTTCTGAGCTAAATTTCTTATTTCTTAAAGTCAGGAATGCTATTTTATCTACCTTTTTGTCCCTAATGAATATCACATGCCTGGCATTGCAAATATTTGGGAATATATTTAGCTTATAGGTGAATGAATAAGTGAGCAAACACTACTTCACTATATTTTTGCTAAGAAAGTATATGGCAACACCTGAATAGATTTTCAAGTGGTCTTTGTCCAGACTACAATCTCTTATTAGTGGAGATCCTGGAGAGCTGTGTGTGTCAGTGAAGGAAATGCTTGTCTATTTGATATTGTTGAAAGATTTTGGAAGTTATCTTGTCTAGTGATGTTAGCTCAGATGGTACGTGGCTGATGCTTGAAATTATGTCTATGGTGCAACAAACAGAATTTTCTGAATGGCCTTTGGAAACTCACAGGAGCTTCCTAGACAATGAGGTATCAGAGACCTGAAGGTTCCCATCCACCTGGCTGTAGGAG
>NW_007737629.1:47138-49172 GCF_000696425.1 Galeopterus variegatus | reverse complement strand
CATACCCACCTCACAAAGTTATCCCTTAGATCCAAGCATTGTCATTGTACTTTTCACTGGACAGGATGTGGGGGAGGGAATATGTAGAGGGTCACTTTCTAAAATAAAATATCCTCTGGGAGAAATTGTTATCCTAATCTAATTAAGTCTTTCAGATCCATGAGAGGGAAATTCAGTCCACATGAAGAATTCAGAAAGTGACAAATTATCACTGTTATCTGGGTCTTCACAGTAACACTGCATGACAGGTAGCCCCAACTCAGAAGAGTTAAATAAGTTGGTCACTGTCACAAAATTAGGATTTGAATTTGAATCTGACTCTGATCTCTCCACTTCTTGTTAATGGAAAGCACTTAAATAATCATTACACAAAGAATGATAAATGGTTCCTGAAGGTTCAGGGGTGTTTTCCTCTTGAGAGCAAGACTTTTCTTTTCATTAGAGAAATAAAGAAATGTATTGCAAAAAATAAATGTGTGATCATTTGTAAAGCCCATAGAAAAATTCCTGGTACATAGTTGCTCATTATTATATGTAAAATATATAAATTATGTGTAAATTATGCATAAAATCTCTGGTGATTTGAAGGAAGGGGTTTTGTTGTTGTTGTTGTTGTTGTTGTTGTTGTTTTGTTTTGTTTTGTTTTAGATTTTAGCCAGGAAGATACCGTGGCATAGCAGATAGAATGTACACTCTGAAGTTGAAAAGATGGCTTCAAGTTCTGTTTCAAACCTGTACAAGTTAGGTGACCTTGAGCAGGTTTTTAACCGCTCCAATGCACATTTTCCTGATGATGTTACCATCTTCATGGAGCTTATATTAGTTATGCCTGACTGGACCAGTGTGAATCAAACTTCAATGTGCACACACATCACCTGGGGAATCTCTTTAAAATGCAGATTGATTCAGGAGGTGGAGCTTGAGATTCTCCACTTCTTATACACTTCCAGTTGATGCTGATGCTGCTGGACTTTGAACCACATTTTATAGCAATGGGGTAGGGTTTCTTATCCTCAGCACTGTTGTCATTTTGGGTCAGATAATTCTTTGTTATGGGTGGTTGTCCTGTGCATTGTAGGACAGTTAGTAGCTTCCCTGGCACAGTTCTTCACACATAATAGGCATCACATGAATACTCTTTCTTTTTACCCCATCTTCTGCTTTGAGTTGGCCATGGTCAAGAAGTTTAGACTGCTAGTCACCTTTAGGATGAGAGTTTCTTCTAAAACAAGAGTCAGGAAAATACCCCCCAATAAGCCAAATCTAGCCTACGACACAATTTTTCAAATTAAATTTTACTGGAGCATATCTATAGCCATTAATTTGCAATTTTCTAAGGCTGCTTTTGCACGACAACAGCAGAGCTGAGTGGTTTCAGCAGAGACTGTTTAGCCCACAAAATCTAAGATATTTACTACCTGGCCCTTGGCAGAAAAAACTTATCAAGACCTGTTCTTGAAACGTGAAAATACAGGACCTTTAACTCTTCCAAGCTGCAGAGGTAGAGTTTCGTAGCAGTCCTCTGAGCGTAATTCCATAGATACTAAGTCAAGAACATTTCTTTTGGGTTGGTCCCAAAGAGAATGGCTAGATTCTTTCCATTTTTCAAATGAGCTATTGGCTTACACAACTTAGGCATTACGCAAACTCTTCAGAAACAGTGGTAATGGAAAAACAACAACAACAACAACAACAAAAAGGTGCCAGAGAGCATTGGATAGGTTTCCTTTTTAAGAATCTTTTTTTTTCCAAGCACAGAAAATTTACATGCCTAATTATAACTGACAAGAGTCAGTTACAGGAGAAAAATGTATCCCCTATGGATGCTGACTTTACTTAACCTAGTGTGTTTGTGCTGATGACTGGTAATTTGCATTTGTACAAGGCCTTATACATCTTGTAAGAGCCAGACTGTTTTTAAAAGCAGACTCAGAGTATTTTGAGTGGAAAACACATAGGCAAGGATTTTTCAAAGTAGAGATGAAGAATGTCTTGTTTATACTGTAAAGTTTTGTGGAAATTATACGGTAAGCT
>NW_007737629.1:44687-46533 GCF_000696425.1 Galeopterus variegatus | reverse complement strand
AGTAGAGATGAAGAATGTCTTGTTTATACTGTAAAGTTTTGTGGAAATTATACGGTAAGCTGCACTCGGTTGCTACTTGTCGAACAAATATGGAATGTGTAGCTGAAAGTAAAATTTCATTGTAGTGGGGACCCTGTGGACCTGATCAGCAAAGATGACCTCTATTATAACTGCTTTACATACTCTTATGCTTACTCTGAAGCAATATGCACGCATGTGTAAGGATAGCCTAGCTCATGGTTTCTCGATGTTAGCAGTATTGACATTTTGAACTAGATAATTCTTTGTTGTGGAGTCTGTACCATGCATTGTCAGATGTTTGGTGGCATCTCCAACCTTTATTCACTAGATGTCAGTAGCGACTGCTTCCTCAGTTGTGATGAACAAAACTGTTTCTGGACATTGCCAAATATTCTCTGGTGGGGGAAACCACCCCTGGTCGAGAAGTACTGAGATACATTATGCCACGAGAAGAAATAATTCTACAAACTCAGTAGGTTAACACCCTATTTATTTCTACTTTACATAAATTATACTGGGCAACTCCCCAGGGAAGTTGTCCTCTATGTGGTGGCTCAGTATTCTGAGATCTTTGATTTTACGACACTTCCAATTAGCACATGCTCATTACTTCATCATAGAAAGTAAAAGGAGAGTGTACGGTTAAGTAGAGCTCTTACATACTAAAGTCCAGAAATGACATTTTTCACTTCTGTTCACATTTAATTCATATGACCATGCCTATCTTCAAGAGGTTGAGAAGTAATATTTCTCACCAAAAAGAAAATGAACAGATATATTATTGAGCAAGGACATGTCTAGCACAGGTATTATCTGTTTATCTCCCACATCTTCAATGAACTTCTGCTGCTATTGAGGTCTACAGCATTGTCAAAGGTAGACAGGCAGGGTAGGATTGAGGGGTTGAGTGCATGGATTCCAGAACAAAAGTACTTGTGACCGAACCCAGATATACTGCTGTGATCTTAGACAACAAGTTAGGTAACCTCACTGTGCCTGAGTTTTCTCATCTGTAAAACAACAACTAATAAAAGTGCCTATCTCTTAGGGATGTTGCAAGAAGTAAACGTGTTAGCATTTGTAAAGCTCTCAGAAAAACTCCTAGTACATAATAAACACATGGTAAAAATGTTTAAAATAAATAAAAAGAAACAATATATACAGAGAGAGGGAATAAGTGTATATGTTTTATATATATAAAAAAAATAAATAAATAAATAAATAAAAAGAAACAATATATACAGAGAGAGGGAATAAGTGTATATGTTTTATATATATATAAAAAAAAAAACAACATTGAGAAGCCGGAAAAAGAATGCAAAGTGATGCGTATTCAGAGGAAGTTCTTGACTTTCAAATGTGACATCTCCATGTCTGTGCATTAGAAATATATTGCATAAATTAAAAATATCCAGAAAAGCATGTTTTCCAATATAATTTGGAGCTGCTTACCAATTTCAGGAAAATAAATCAGTAAATATTGAAAATGTTTGAAAGTATATTTCTTCTTTTTTAAAAATTGTATTTATTTATTTTTTATTTTAACTTACACATTGTAATTGTACATATTTATGGGGTACAACCTGATATTTTGATACATACATATGTTGTATAATAATCGGGTTAGGATAGCTAATGTATCAATCACCTCATGCATTTATGATTTCTTTGTGGTGAAAACATTCAAAAGCCCCTCCTCTAGCTATTACGTAACATATAAAACTTAACTGAAAGTCTATTTTCAAAGTTCAACCTATGCAAAACGCAATAGCAATATACTTGCTGTCTACTCATCAAAACCCAATTAAAACCGCTAAAGTTAACC
>NW_007737629.1:41993-44364 GCF_000696425.1 Galeopterus variegatus | reverse complement strand
TGCATTTATGATTTCTTTGTGGTGAAAACATTCAAAAGCCCCTCCTCTAGCTATTACGTAACATATAAAACTTAACTGAAAGTCTATTTTCAAAGTTCAACCTATGCAAAACGCAATAGCAATATACTTGCTGTCTACTCATCAAAACCCAATTAAAACCGCTAAAGTTAACCGTAAATGAAAATGTATCTTCTCTTGCTTATTGTTAGAACTTTACTAGAATCTTTCCATTTAAAAGGTATTTAATAACATTTCAAATATCCACCTATCTAAAATATCATGAAAGTTATAAGTACTAATTATTCAACCTGTAGTAGAAATTGCTCAGCATTTCCTTTTGTATAAACTCATTAACACTCTATTACTTTCCAAAGAGAGTGCCACCCCTCACCACCACTATTTTACCACTAGGCTGCACAGCCAGTATAAACTGATATGAAATAATTGGGTCACATCAGACTTTTTTTGTGTGGTAGTTCCTTCAGAAGGCATTTAAGAAACTGTTTCCACTCTAACTGAATAAAAAATATGTCCAGTACTTGTAACTCGATTTCCTAAAATTTCCAGACTCAACTGCTTTACAACTCTCAAACCATTCAACATGCTTAGACAGTGGCTTCCAACTTGTCCTTCTGTCATTCTGTCTTTATGTCTCCCTTTCAGCAGAATCCTTATCTTCTTGGCTTCTTCTTGTCCTCTTTGATTGTTATAGTCACAGAAACCTTCAGGTGAACAAATTCCCTGTTGCCACCCAACTTCTAAGAATCTTATTAATATTGGTGGGCCTGAGCCAAGAAGAGAGGATTAAGAAAGACTAAATAATTTTTCTCATTAGATCATATTTTTGAAAGTGTGTATCAAGGAACATCTGTGTTAGAATCATGTGATATGCTTTTTAGCAATATATGTTTCTAAGATTCAGCCCATACTTGGTGAATCTGAGTCTCTGGAGACAAAGCTAGAAATCTGTATTTTTAAAAAACTCTCTAGCTGATTTCTACCCACACCACATCATTGTAGCCAAATTCCTTTAAGAAGCTATGTTATAATAGAATTCTATTATATATCTAAGCTTCATTTATAGAATAAGCAATGTGAGAAAAAATAAGTTGTTTGATGTTATTTGTCATCATACATATGAAATCATTATGATATTCCCTTTGCAAAATTAATACATATGTCTTTTATAGTGATTAGCTGAAGTTTAGGTCATGATTTGATCTGTTTAATTTTTTGACCAGGTTTAGAAATATGATCAGTGGAAAAACATCAGATGAATATGCTTAGGGAAAAGAGTAGCACTAATGTATCTGTGATTGTGTGCATGGAGTTTTTAGTATACTTCCCTCTTCCCTGTGGCTATATCTTCACAGAAATTTCAGAAACATTTCTAAATAATAGATTACAAGCTTTTGTAGCGAAAAGGCAGTGCTTCCTTCCATCTGTAAAACATCCTAGTGTGATGAAATGTCCTGAATTCTTGTTAAACATTAATGGTGATAAGCAAACTCTTCTAAACAACACTACTGCAGACCATTGTTACCAAAACTTCCTCTTGAAAGGATCATCTATAATCCATTTATGGACTAGTATAATTGAGAAGAGCAAAGACAGTGCTAATCTCAAGTGCGTATTTGATATTGTGATGAAGACTCAACTTCTCTTTTAATAGTTAAGGCCCCTGGTTTGGACATAATTAAATTATAAGCAGCAATACTTTAGAACAGAAATAATCAATAGTTTCAAGATCAGCTTAACAAAACAAATTTGAACAGAGGTATAAGTTTATGACTTTTCTCTATATTACAACTGTTTTCACAGTCAACTTTTCTTTGTGCAAGCATAACAATCCCAGCCCATAAGAAGCAGCAACAACATTATTAGAAGTAGGAAAATGAGACTTTAAGTGGAACCTGTCCTCACAACTTGAAGGCACTTGTCCTTGGATATCTCATTTGAGTTATATCTTCTTAAGAGTTCTCTCCTCTGTGGTATACAGCATCAATCCGTCAGCTTTCTGAAAATCCTCTGAGGGATTCAGGTACCACTAACATCTTCACGCAAATAATTTTACTTAGATCCTCATGGGTCTTTCAACAATATCCAGTATTAATAGATGAGATGTATCCTAAAAGTGCATTAATCATAGATATCAAATAGGAAAAGGTGAAGGATGAAACTGTGTTTCATAAAATAAAATATGAAAATGTTCTAAGACAAAATTAAATGTAGGTTAGATCTGTATGGGTCTTTTCAGTCTTAAAAAATGTAGGGTGTGATGGGCCGGCCCGGTGGCACACTGGAGAGTGCGCCGCTTGGGAGTGTGGTGGCACTCCCACCGAGGGTTCGGATCCCATGTGGAGACCGGTTC
>NW_007737629.1:30786-41591 GCF_000696425.1 Galeopterus variegatus | reverse complement strand
GCTGAGGGCGGTGCGGGCGCAACACTGAGGGTTGCGATCCCATTGCCAGAGCGCGGTGCGGGCGCAACACCGAGGGTTGCGATCCCATTGCCAGTCCCCAGTACGGGCGCAACACCGAGGGTTGCAATCCCGTTACCGGTCATTAAAAAAGACAAAAAAATGGAAAAAAAAAATGTAGGGTGTCAGAGATTTTTTTTTTCCCAAGAGCTTTAATCTGAGTATTTAATCTGAGCAGACCTGGATTACCCCAAACCCCATCAAAATTATCACTTAATACTTGTGACAGTTACTAAAATGTACAAGCATGATTAGTATGACTGGCACATAATAAAAGCCCAGTAAATGTCAGTTTGCTAGCATTGTTATCATTATCATCAAATATTCTACCTTTCAAGAATGAAAAGAGCCATGACAAATTTGAAATAGAATTAAATGCTATGTGTGTGTGTATACACACACACACATGAAAAGAGCCATGACAAATTTGAAATAGAATTAAATGCTATGTGTGTGTGTATACACACACACACACACACGTATATATATATTATAAGTACCATATATATAAATGGTACTTCAATATATGTTTATTCACACACTCACACACACATACACATGCATAGGGTACTTCAAAAGTTTCATGGACAAATAGAATTGAAAGATATTAAAAGATAATACAAATCTTTTCGTGAACTTTTTGAAGACCCCAGGTTTATACCTTTTCATCTGAGCATGAAACATAATTCATCCAATTTCCAATTGCTTACCTTCCATTTAAACACACACACAAAATTTGGGTCAGCTTTCAGAAAAGAAAGGTGATTTTCTATGAAATGTGATTGAGACAATTAAGATGTTTTTCTGTGTCTACATATATCACGATGGCTAGCTGTAAGTTTAAAATCTTTGCCATTACTTTCATTAAGGAATTGTTTCCTGATATCTTCCATTAAAACCCAAGTATACTACGTGGAGCACATGATGTATTGTTAACAAATGGCCCATTAGAGGAAGCTGAAATCTTAGGCAACTTAGTTTACGATCATGTCACTTCTGTCTGTGCTTCTTTACTGTCACTACCTTGGTTGGGTTCTTCATCTTTTCTTCCTCTGATTTCTGTAATGGCCTCTTTCTGATCCCTATGCTGCCAGTCTCTCATTTCTCTATACTGCTGTTACATGATCTCTGCTGCTTAAAACTTTTCATGTCTCCCTAAAGTCTTTAGTAAAAAGTCCCAGCTTCTTAATATCACTTCAAAGACCTGGTATAAACTGATGCATGCCCAGCTCTGTAGCCATATTAGTCAATTCCTCCCAACCTACCAGCCACACAACCCACCTGTACTCAAACACACATTTTGCATTCTGGTTGATCATACCAAGTTTTTTGCTAAATGTTCTGCACTTTTCATGTCTCGATGCTATGTTTCCTGCCCTTTCCAATGCCTAGAAACCTCTATTTTCTCTTATTTATTTGTTAAGTGTTAGTTGTCATTGGCACTCAACAAGCACCACTGGAACATCTGTCCTGACATAAGCAGGATGAATTAGGTGCCCTTCATCATTAAGCCTTTAGGCCTATAAGTCCTTCTAGTATAGTATTTATCCCATTTTACTGAAAGGTTTAGCAATCTTGTTTCTTGTCCACTAGATTGTGGGTTTTGTGAAGGTGGGGGATGAATGTTGTTATGTTGGTGTCTCCAGGGGTTAGCATAATGCCTCCCAAATAATAAAAACTCAATGAATATTTGACAAATGAGTGAACATGAAAGCATTTGATTCTTAGGGGATGGAAAATTGGGAAGGGAGAAGGATGTTATGATGACAAAGCTAAATTTTCAGAAGTAATATCCATTATTTCTCCCCAGAACAATTTAGGTGCCTAGATAGATGCTTCCTGGTGCTTGTGGGAGTAACTTGCCAGAGACCAGCTCCGCAGGATTCGTTGGACCTGAATAGGTGGTGTGGATTCAGTGAAAAAAGAAAGACACAGACCACAGATATCTAGTGCAAGTGTGGACAATGACCACATGAACTTTGCTTTATTTACATGTTTTTACTTAATCTTTTACATGATGATTTACCTTTTAATCAAAACATTCCTTATTTCACCTCTATAGAAAAAGAAAAAATCAAAATGTTCCAAAGCACTTATGCCATGACAAAAACACCCACTCATGCATCAATAGTTCATCCCAAAGCCTGTGGCTTGTGGCCAGGAAACTATGCAATAGCAACATGCTTGGCTTTAAAACGTCAGACTTTTGGTCTGAATAATAAACCTTAACCTTGTTAGCTTACAATTTAACCCTTTTTTTTTTTTTTTTGTGACCAGTAAGGGGATCGCAACCCTTGGCTTGGTGTCACCCACACCGCGCTCAGCCAGTGAGCGCAGTGGCCATCCCTATATAGGATCCGAACCCGTGGCGGGAGCGCCGTTGCACACCCAAGCGCTGCACTCTCTCCTGAGTGTGCCATGGGGCCAGCCCAATTTAACCCTTTTTTAATCTTACTTATACTTACTACACTTAATTTTAATGACATTGATTAGTTATGGTTAACAACTTAATATTGCTTATACTCTATATTGATCATTTTAATTTATAATCAAAATTACAATGTTTATAACATGAATATTATAATAAACTTTAACTATAAATTTTATTAAATTTCTGTTATTGTTTTTTTTTAATTTGTGTTACAAACTAATTTAAACAAAACCTATTAATATCAAAATTTGTTTGTGTTTCTCTACTATCTAACTTATTTATCTTATAATGAAACCTTTTATTTCCCTGCCAATAAACTCCAGGAACAGCACAGGGGACAAAGTGAGAAGTTAAATGACCCTTCTTAAGTTTGTTAAAATACACTGCATCATTCCAATCCCAGAAAGATATGTTCTTGGTTACTCAAGTGAAGCAGTGGGAACAAAGAAATCAGTAACTGGTTGTGATCAATTAGTTGTAAACACCACTGCACTCGGATCCACCATCTCCCTAGGAGATGTGGATAGAATTTTTAACACAATAACTTCATTCCACATGCACAAGAGCATGATCACAACTATAGAGCTAATTATTCTAAAATTATGGGTCAATGCAGACACCACTAACAGGAAAGATCAACAACAAAATTAAATCAAGCCAACCCATACCAGGAACATACATCAAAAACACCTCTGGTATTGAAAATGCCTTTTAAATAAACCAATTAATTTTGATAGATTATTAACATGTTCTTTGAGAAACTCCAGGGCCCTCAGAATCTCCCAAGGCTAAGCCAAAAGATTAGGCCTTCTAATTCTGGGAAGCCTTGTCATGTAACCAAAGGTGAACAAACAGGAAATTCCATGGAGCCGTGCCACACACACTGGACCCCCTAGCAGCCCACTGAACAGGGGTGTCACTACTCAGGCTCCCATGCTGTACCCTATAGCAGGATGGCTCTTGACAATAACTAGTCCTCATATTTATTATGACCATCAGATCAAGGCTCTTAAAGCACACATAAACTTGAAATACACTGCCCCTTCAAAACTTTCTTTTTTGTTTAAATGGTAAAAAAGATCCTAAAACAATAGATATACACCCCTTTGCTTAATGAAAATTATGAATGTATACAAATAATGAATATCATATGACTAGTTTACTAACCTAGCATTTCTGAAGTTGTTTTCTGTGGAATACTGGCTATGATGTTATCATCGTTAAGTTAGAAAAAGAGCCCACTGAACAGGGGTGTCACTACTCAGGCTCCCATGCTGTACCCTATAGCAGGATGGCTCTCGACAATAACTAGTCCTCATATTTATTATGACCATCAGATCAAGGCTCTTAAAGCACACATAAACTTGAAATACACTGCGCCTTCAAAACTTTCTTTTTTGTTTAAATGGTAAAAAAGATCCTAAAACAATAGATATACACCCCTTTGCTTAATGAAAATTATGAATGTATACGAATAATAAATATCATATGACTAGTTTACTAACCTAGCATTTCTGAAGTTGTTTTCTGTGGAATACTGGCTATGATGTTATCATCGTTAAGTTAGAAAAAGAAAATGATGAGGATTTCTGTGATCAAATACATTTGCATAATATTTAGTTAAACATACTTAAGCATGTTATTTTAGTGGAGGATTTTACAGTTATCATTATGCTATATTGTGAATCTACAAGTAAGTAAGATGATAAGAAGTGACTTCCAAATCTATTTGACCCTGAACATTTTTGTTCTTGTTTGTTTGTTTGTTTTCTCCCCAGGAGGAAATCTAGTAACAGTAGTCTCCATGGATGTATTTTAGAACCTCTAAGAGAGTTCTTAAGGCATGAATCAATAAGTACAATGCAAATTAAAGAACCCACTTCAACCAAACACGCTCTTTTTTAAGAAAATATAGTTTTATTAAAGCAATTCTAGAAATACTGACTCAATTATATTAGACCATGTCAATTTATTAAACCATGCCTAGAAGAGAAAATGCTACTGAGCAAGAGAAAATAAAAAATACTTTTATGATGGAAGGCTCAACTGGTGCTTTATCTCTAATTTTTACTTTTTCAGCTATTCCAGTTCATCTTAAGTTATTCACTTTTAAGCTCACTTTTTGAGTTCTTGGTTTATAATCTCTTCAAACAAACAATATTTTAAACTACCAGCTTTTCATTTCTTACCTCGTCCCTCTGAGCTGGCTACTTTCATGGAAGGAGAAGTCATTTAGAGTAGAAGTCAATGCACCTAGTTGAATCTCAGTCTTATTTCTAATTTTGTGATATAGACAATGTATAAATCCTTTCTGAGCTTCAATTTGGCTTTTCTTTTATTTTTTAAAATTAATCAGGATATCACCTGACGTCTATCAGGTTTTGGCAGGGACAACCTGAGGTATGATATGATGATGTAGCACTGTATCTACTCAGTTCCTGGAATACTTTAGGCACTTAATAGTCATTTAGTTCACCAGTCAGTCAGCAAATCAGTCATTCATCCATTCAACAACAGTAGCTTATCCCAGCACCGGTTTTCCCCATATCACTTGCACTATGTTGAATCCAAAGACAGCTCACCATCTCCACCCATCTCTTTCTCCAATGATGACCAAAAGCCACTTTAGTTATTATTTACCAAGCATTGATTTCTCATTATTTTCTTTCACACCCTCTTTTCTAATGAATGCTTCTTTTTATCAAGTAGATTTTGATGGACAAATTCAATTTTATAATTTGGCTTTCTACTAAGTTCCACCCTTTCTAGAGACCTTGTATACTTGGGAGTTTTCAAAATAAAAATGAAACTTACCCTACTTTTTAAAGACATGTCCTCGTCCTTTAAGTTTCCTGTTCCCTCTGTTTGGAATAGAAGACAGCTGAACAATGTAACCCTTGCTTACATGGCTGAGTGATGGTTTCCACACAAAGGAAAGGATGTAGCAAGTGGTCAGTGACAGATATTCTTTGAGTACACTCTGGCATCATGCAAGACATTTTACACAATGTCCCATTTAAATCCTTCCAATCACCACGTTTTGAAAAGGCAATCTTTTCCCCAATGTAGATTTTTGTTGCTTTTGCCCAATATCAGATGGCTGTTACCCTACTTTTTAAAGACATGTCCTCGTCCTTTAAGTTTCCTGTTCCCTCTGTTTGGAATGGAAGACAGCTGAACAATGTAACCCTTGCTTACATGGCTGAGTGATGGTTTCCACACAAAGGAAAGGATGTAGCAAGTGGTCAGTGATAGATATTCTTTGAGTACACTCTGGCATCAGGCAAGACATTTTACACAATGTCCCATTTAAATCCTTCCAATCACCACTTTTTGAAAAGGCAATCTTTTCCCCAATGTAGATTTTTGTTGCTTTTGCCCAATATCAGATGGCTATAAGCCTGAGGGGTGATTTATGTGTTCTCAGTTCTACTCCACTGGTCTGAACGTCTATTTCTATACCAGTTCCATGCTGTTTTGGTTACAACAGCTTTGTAGTATAATTTGAGGTAAGACAGGGTTATGCCTCTGGCTTTATTTATTTATTTATTTGCTCAGGATTGCTTTGGCTATTCAGGGTCTTTTTTTTGTTTGTTTTTCCATGTAAAAAGTAAGATTGTTTTATCCATTTCTGTGAAAGATGTCATTGGTATTTTGATGGGGATTGCATTCAATCTGTAGATCACTTTGGGTAGTACAGACATTTTCACAATATTAATTCTTCCAATCCAAGAGCATGAAATATCTTTCCATCTTTTGGTATCTTCTTTAATTTCTTTAAGAAGTGGTTTGTAGTTCTCATTGTAGAGTTCTTTCACCTCATGCTGGGAATACTGGGTAGCCATACGCAGAAGAATGAAACTAGATATGTATCTCTCACCACACACTAAAATCAACTCAAAATAGGTTAAAGACTTAAGTATAAGAACTGAAAGTGTAAAATTAATAAGGGAAAAATAGGTGAAACACTTCAGCAATTAGGTTAGGGCACAGGCTTTATGAACGTGAACCCAAAAGCACAAGCAGAAAAAAAAAATAAAATAAACAAATGAGACTATATCAAACTAAAAAGTTTCTGCACAGCAAAGGAAAAAATCAACAGAGTGAAAAGACAACCTACAGAGTGGGAGAAAATTTTCCTAACTATGAATCCAATAAGGGATTAATATCCAGAATATACATAGAACTCAAGCAATTATACAGTGAAAAAAAGAAATGGCCCAATTAAAAAATGGGCAAAGGAACTGAATAGACATTTTTCAAAGGAAGACATACAAATGGCCAACAGATACGTGAAGAAATGCTCAATATCACTAGTCACCAGGGAAATGCAAATTAAAACCACATTGAGATACCACCTCACCCCAGTTAGAGTGGCTAAAATCAAAACGACAGTGAATAACAAATGCTGGTGAGGGTGTGGAGAGAAGGGAACACTACTGCACTGTTGGTGGGACTGTAAATTAGTACAACCACTATGGAAAACAGTATGGAGGTTTCTCAAACAACTACAGATATATCTTGCATGTGATCTAGCAATCCCTCTTCTGGGTGTGTATCCAGAGGAATGGAAATCATCATGTCAAAGAAATACTTGCACCCCCATGTTCATCGCAGCTCTGTTTACAATAGCCAAGATATGGAACCAACCTAAATGTCCATCATTGGATGATTGGATAATGAAACTGTGGTATATATACACCATGGAATACTACTCTGCCATAAAAAAGAATGAAATACTCCCATTTGCAACAACATGGATGAACCTGGAGAAAGTTATGTTGAGTGAAATAAGCAAAGCACAGAGGGATAAATACCACATGTGCTCACTCATATGTGGGAACTGAGAGAGAAGGAAAGAAAGGAAAGAAAGGCCACAGTAGTGTCATGGTCTTACAGAGGTAGGGAACATTCTTAGGGCTACAAATTGGAGTGGGGGAAGGGGGGAGGGAGACACAGGATACAAAAGCAGGTTCTGGTAATGGGTATGCTTCCAGTATGAATCTGACCCTCATCTCATGGACAGGAGGGGTGACAATTAGCTTTGTATCTCAAGAATATTCTTAATATAAAAAATCCTTCCAATCACACTTTGCAATAGGTATCATCATCCCATTTACCAATAAGGAAACTCAATATTTGAGGTTATGAGAGGTCAAACAATTTGCTGATATCACACAGGTTCTCAGTGAATGACAGAGCTGGCATCTAAATTCAACTCTATATGATTCAAAATTTACCTTCATGATACTCTACCATACTACATCAAGAGGCCAAACTGCAGCCAAAATTCAGTCTTGGCTGGCTCTAACTGCAACTGATAAATTTGACAGAAGTCACAATTGAAATGTTTCTGAAACAGTCCTGCACTCAAGCTGAGAGACAAAGTTAAGAAGAGAAAGAACCAGAAAAATTGAGAGCAAAATGAGGAACTGAAGGGGGAAAAAAAAAAAAGAGAACTCTATCGAGACACACAAAAGGTCAAGTGAATTATTTCCCAGAAAACAAACTCTTTGGGTTGGGTTTAATAAAAATGCATCATTTCAATACTCTGTGCCTTTCCATGCTTTGCGTGCATAGTGCTTGATTTCGTGATCATTCCATAAGCCATACTAAATCACATGCGGATTTCAAATTTATGCAGCTTCGGTATAGTTAATCAAGTTTTTAATACTTCGGCCTTAGCGTAATTATTTTAATGGGTGTATGAAAATATAGATCTATCAAAGATGATAGCTTTATAGGTTGGTTAATATCTTAAATTGAATATTACGTCATATTGAATTTGGAGAATTTTTTAACTTGGAAAAAATGACTCAACTTTTTATGTTTAAATGAATATACTGGCTACCTGAGTTTGGAAATACTATAGCCTATTACAGGTGATTGTCTTGGGGGTTGTCTCAAGCACAATGGAAGATGAAGCAAGTGGACCTTTATAAAATAAGTCACAACTTTCTTGCTGAATAAAGAGCTTCAAATACCAACTGGAAGAAATTTGGAATGTTGTGGTATCTGTGTGAACTTTATTGCTATCATACATTCTAAGCTGTATTTCCATGGAAACACAGTTTAAAAATAGCACAGAATCTGGGGTTGAGAACAAGGGTGGTAACAAAGGAATTTTTAATGCATGTCCTGCATTAAACCTACAGCAACAGCCATATGGGGCCAAAAGCGCAGTCCTACAAACAGCAAATCACTGAAACCTCAGATCTAGTGTTGTCTCTACTGCAAGGAACAATAGGTACTATATCCACCAAGTCTTATATTTCTGTCTACCAGAATTACTGCCAAAGTACAAGCCTCTCTTGCTATCTATTGTATCCAAAACTTTCCCAAATTCTCATTTCTATACTACTCCTTATATTTCCTTTATTGAACACACTTTTCCTTCTCTCCCAAACTCTTCTATTGGGATCTTTGTAATTCTCAACCTATGATTATTCACTGCTCTGCATCCTCATCTTCTTTAAAGTTTTCCTTCATGTCCTTGAAGGAACTTAAGCCTAGAGTAACCTGAAGACACCATTTCCTTCCATGAGGTAAAGGTAGATTTTTTTCCCCCCACTCCATTTGTCTCAGGACCCAGAAATAAAGTCAGGGTCCTCCAAGTTCTCTATTGCTGCTTCAAGACAGTTAAGGACTCTCACTCTGCAAATATCCTTGCTGGTTTTGTTTTGTTTTGTTTTTGTTTTTGTTTTTTAGGCTCATCTATTTATACCCCACTTACTCTCTTCAAAGTAAAGATCATCTGCAAGGCTGCTTTCCAACCCTTCCCTTTCCTTTTATTGAAGACTTTATCATTCAGCTCTCAGAAGTCATATGCTATCCAGCTTTTGTCATCATTCTAGGTCATTGATAGAAATTCAATACCTGGCATCCAGCTCCCTGATTCCCTTTCCAACTACATTTTCTTCCACTCCACTTAACTCCAAGGTTATTCCATAGACCTTGTCACCACCAGAGACTTCTCCTCTGAAGTCACGAAGTCAACGTGTCCCTAATCTCAACCTTTGTCCTCTAAATGAGCTGCCCAAGCAGCCCAACATAACAATTATTAAACCTCATGAAGGCATCAAGTTTATTACCTTTCTATTCCCTTTCTCTTCTTTAGACCTCACTTGTGTATTTCTTTTTGTGCAGCGTAGAATCTATGACTCAACATTGTAAACCCCCCATTGTCGATAGCTTCAACTATCTTGTCACTCTTATTTCTTTGAACCTGTTTTCAAAAGCTTACTCTCAAATAAAATCTAGTCATCAAGTTTCCCACCTGCATCTATAAACCTAGACACGGTGATAGAAAAATTACAAAACCAGATAGATTGGTATAATTAAGAATGTAAGATTTTATGGCTCAGACCCTAAAACTAACAATAACCCCAAAATGTTACAAAAATTATAATAAATTCATGCTCCTACGTTCTTTTGTGATTTTTTGATATTTCCTATTGCTTTCCTTCTCATTTCTTTTTGACTAAATAAGAAACTCTCATCTTCCCAGATCCACAAATCTATCTCTTTAGAAGCCCTTACCTTTTTTTCCTATTGTTTCTCTAGGACTAATTTCCCTTTACCTGTCAGAGTTGAAACCTTTGGGCAGCCGGGACACTCAGAACATGGCGGTAGGAAGGGAGTGAACTGCCCGCGCCCCGTGCCAGCAGGATCCCAGAGGCCACCAGCAAGAAGAGGAACTCAGAAAGCCTCATGGTGAGTCAGAATCTCTGGTGTCCTTGCTTGTGCTGGGGGTAGCTGTTACTACCCAGGTGGATTGCTCTGAAGGATTGCTGAGACCTTGAAGGGGACTCTCATAATATGTGCACTGAGGTTTGGAGTGCGTGCCATTTTGTGAAATTTACAAAATCCTCCCCGGGGAGAAGCTGCCTGGAGTGGCCGCCACTCAGTGCCCAGCCCGCAGCTGCTGCCCTCAGCGCTGGGCCAGGCGTCACAGCCCCGCCACTGGGACTCAGGTCTGGTGACTGCGGTATCTGCCAGGGAGCGAGCTGTCACCTCCCTGCCCCGGGAGCCATTGGAACCACGAGCCGAAGAGAGACTGAGCAGGCTGCAGCGTGAACAGGAGCCAGGAGCGCCAGGGGTGGCGAGAGGCAGCCAGGGCAGCTCTGGCTGCAGAGGGTACCGTGGGAGCTCAATGCGGGAGCTGAGACTCACCTGAGGGAGTGGCACGAATGCCCCACCATCTTCCCTGTAGTCAATTTTGGACTTGCCTGACACTAGTGTCCAACTGAGTAATCACTGAGGTAGCCATACCAAATTGGCAACCCCAACAAAATCTTTCGCGCTGAGCCCGCCGCAG
>NW_007737629.1:28920-29786 GCF_000696425.1 Galeopterus variegatus | reverse complement strand
CTATCTACATCCTAAAGAACCAACAAACACAGAAAACAAACAGTAAATCAGAAAGCAAGGACCAAAGACATCTAAGACAACCAAACAACAATCAATAAGATGCTAGTTATAAATCAACACTTTTCAATAACAACTCTTAATGTAAAAGGCTTAAATTCCCCAATCAAAACACATAGACTGGCTGACTGGATTAAAAAGGAGGACCCAACTATATGCTGCCTTCAAGGACCCACCTCACCCATAAAGTCACACATAGACTAAGAGTGAAAGGAAGGACTAAGATTTACCATGCAAACAGAAAAGAAAAACGAGCTGGAGTAGTAGTATTCTTATATCTGACAAAGTAGACTTTAAACTAAAAACCATAAAAAGAGACAATGAGGGTCACTACATAATGATAAAAGGACTGATCCATCAAGAAGACATAACAATCATAAATATGTACGCACCCAATGTTGGAGCAGTCAGATTTATAAAACAAACTCTATTAGACCTAAAGAAGGTAATAGACACAAATACCATAATAGCAGGGGACCTGAACCCCCCACCGTCAATATTGGACAGATCATCTAGGCAAAGAATTAGCAGAGAAACACAAGATCTGAACAATACTCTAGACCAATTGGACTTGGCAGATATCTACAGAACATTCCATCCAACAACCTCAGAATATTCATTCTTCCCATCAGCACATGGATCATTCTCCAGGATAGATCACATATTAGGTCACAAGTCAAATCTCAACAAACTCAAAAAAATTGGAATTATCCCATGTATTTTCTCAGACCATAATGGATTAAAGCTAGAAATCAATAACAAATGAAACTCTGGAAACTACACAAACACATGGAAATTAAATAGCATTT
>NW_007737629.1:27297-27625 GCF_000696425.1 Galeopterus variegatus | reverse complement strand
AGTGAAAATGTCCATACTCCTCAAATTCATCTACAAATTCTATGCAATCCCCATCAAAATTCCAATGACATTTCTCTCAGAAATGGAAAGAACTATCCAGACATTTGTATGGAATAACAAAAGACCATGCATAGCCTAAGCAACGGTGAGGAAAAAAAATAAAGCTGGAGGCATAACACTACCCGACTTTAAACTATACTACAAAGCTATAATAACCAAAACAGTATGGTACTGGCATAAAAACAGACACACTGATCAATGGAATAGAATACAGAATACAGAAATCAACCCACACTGTGTGGTAGAGTCTGGTGCACCCATGGCTGTT
>NW_007737629.1:8180-26324 GCF_000696425.1 Galeopterus variegatus | reverse complement strand
ACACACACACACACACACGCACGCACAAAAAAACCGGGGGTGTGGGGGAAGAAGACTTAACAACTACAACTCCTTGAAGTTGATACGACAAGCAAACAGAAAGGACACTGTTGGGTGGGAGGGGGGAGAGGGAGGAGGGAGGGGGGTTTCGGTAATGGGCCACAATAATCAACCTCATTGTATATCGACAAAATAAAATTTAAAAATTAAAAAAAAAAATTTTAAAAAGAGTTGAAACCTTCTCTAAATTAGACTGATCCCACTTGTGGGCTGAAAGGAAGGAGACACATCGAGCCTGGTTTTTGATACTTCAACATAAAGATAACAACTGAAAATGCTGGAACACTTGTGAAGTAGAAGGTTAAGCAACATTATTAGATGATCCCAAAAATATTAATCAGAGTTGGGAAGAACAATCAGAGAAGCTAAATCCAAGTTTAAAAAGATTTTCATGAAGAAAGGAATAAATAAGTCACAAATACTACAGCAACTATAAGGACTAAAATGTGTCCACTGGATTTTCTAAGAAGTAGTTATTTGGTGACTTTTGTCAAAGAGTAGTGGGGAGGTGGTCACAACTTGATTTTAGCAGGGTGAACAATAACTGAAAATATTGTTGGTAACAGTTCCTGTACAAGTAAAGAACTTGTTCAGCTGGTTTAGTTGTGAAGGGGTGGAGGAGCTGGGAATGTACTTGAAGGAATGCATGAACATCAGAAAGGATTTTTTAAAAAATTTCTTTATAAGTGACTTGAGGATATTTGCATGCCAGTGGGAAAAAGTCAGCAAAGAGGGAATGTTTGGGAATAATTAACTGAAAATATTGTTGGTAACAGTTCCTGTACAAGTAAAGAACTTGTTCAGCTGGTTTAGGGGTGGAGGAGCTGGGAATGTACTTGAAGGAATGCATGAACATCAGAAAGGATTTTTTTAAAAATTTCTTTATAAGTGACTTGAGGATATTTGCATGCCAGTGGGAAAAAGTCAGCAAAGAGGGAATGTTTGGGAATAATTGGAAGATCAGTTATTGAAAAAACAATATTCCTGGAACTGCACAGGGATTTTATTTAAATGAGGCATTATCTTAGAGCAGTGGTCCCTGGAGGACCAGCATTAGTGTCACCTGGGGCTTGGTGGAAATCTGTTCTTAGGCCCCACCCCATACCTCCTAACTCCGAAGTGCTGTGTTTGTGTCCAACAGTCTGAGTTTTACAAAGGTCTCAAGTGATTCTATTGCACATTAGGTTTGAGGAGCACTGGGTTAGAGAAATGAAGCTATCTCTTCCATTATGGTAGAAGGGAAGAAAAAGAAAGAGTAAAAGTAAAAATAAGTTTGAGACTCATAGGAAGTTGGAGAAGATTCCAGGAAGAGGCTATATTGTCTCAGTAAACTGGGTGACAAGGTCACTGCTGAAAGTAGAAAGGTACCATTGGAGTTATAAGGAGACTGGAAAAGGTTTGAGATAGTTGCTTTTTCGAAAAAGGGACAATTCTAGGCTTACAGTAGAATTTTAGACTGTGTGTGGACTTATCTGAGGTTGAAGATCATGAACCTTTAGTGAACGTGATTCCTGGAAACATGTCTTATTGTCTGTTTTCTGAGCATTCGAGACAATGTGAGTGTAGGAGAAGGGAAGGCAGGTTGATACTGAGTTAAAAATTGATTTTGAGTTGAAAAATATTCAGGGTGTATCAAAGGGAAGGATAGTGGGTTTAAAATCAGGGAATACTGGCAAGAAAGCAGTGATGGACTTCCAACCTTTATCTGGTTGGAAAAGAAAATGAATACAAAGGGTCCTAACAGATTGAGAAAAAAATAGAAAGGCCAATGTACTGACATTCCCAGCGAAAGGAGGAACAAATACAGAGAAAATAACAGAGAAATTGTTGGAATGATTGGAGGTGGAAGTTAAAAAAAGGTATATTGCAGCGGAAATGCTGTCTCCAGACAAGAGGTAGTTTTAAATGATGTGCACTTCCAGAAAAGAAGTTGAAAATGTATGGGATTGTGTTTACCTGGAAAGAGGGCACAACAGAAACAACTGAAAGGGAAGGGAACAATAAAATTCAGGTGAGAAGAAAGAAGCATGGAGCAATGTGCGAATTAGGAAACAAAGGGGGATAGAAGTGCAGAGATTCACAGTTTGGGACATGAGCAAGCAGGGGAAAAAAACAGAAGAAATTATGGAAAACAATTAGACAATATGACCAATTGATTATTATGTTTGGAGAAAATTACGTAAAGTGAAATAAGCCAGGCAAAGAAAGAGAAATACAACAGCTCCGCACTCAAGTGGGAGCTAAAAAATAAATAAGTGAATAAGAAAGAAAGAAAAAGAAAAAAAGGAAGAAAGAACAATCATAATAATACGTCGAACTTTCAGAAAGAGAAATCAGAACTGTGGTTACTTTTCCTCTGGGAAAGAGGGAGCGGTAGGGGGGTTAGCAAGAAATCAGTTAATGGACACAAAGAATGATTATATTTTGTAATGATGAATACACTAATTATCCTGATATAATCACACATTGTACACAGGTATTGATATTCAACTCTGTACCCCACAAATATGTATAACCAAGTATTTTATTTTTAAAAAAAGACGGCTGAAGGAAAAAACTAAAATATTTTGTGTCCTTTTTAGCACTTTTCTTACATTTAATTGATTTGGAGGCTTTGTTCTGACTCATTTTATCTCAGTATAATTACTGTGCTCAGTATAATTAATAGAATATTCCTGAATTTTTCAATTTTGTCTCCTACACTAATTGAGTTGTCTGAAATCAAACTGGTCAAAAATAAATGTTTCCAAATATTAGTACATATTTTAAAAGCTCTTGTGAACCATAAGGGGTCTTTATAAGTTTCCTGGTTTTAAAAATTTATGTTTATATTCTAAATTATTTGTTATTATATTTTAAATTTATTTTAGATGGCAATGACTAGTTTTTAGCTATGTTGTGGATTTATTCAATTTTATATTATATTACAAATGTTTGATAAAACTTCATACAGAATCTATATGTAGGGCCGGCCCCGTGGCTCACTAGGGAGAGTGTGGCGCTGGTAGCAATGAGGCTGCGGGTTCGGATCCTTTATAGGGATGTCTGGTGAGCTCACTGGCTGAGCGTGGTGCAGACCACACCGTGCCGATGGTTGTGATCCCCTTACCGGTCAAAAAAAATAATAATAATAACAATCTATATGTACATTGAGAGAAGTATGTAGTTTATGGATAGGAAGACTCAATATCAGAAATAAATTTTTTGACTTCTAGTTAATCTATAAATATAAGGCAATTGAGATAACACACCTAATAGAGTTGCTTTAAATAATACTTGACAAGGGAATCCTAAAATGTATATAGATTTCTATAGAGCCCCAAATCACCAAGACTCTTTTATTGAAGAATAAGGAGGAAACACCTGGATTATTAGGCACTGATAGCTTGAAAAGGCTGAATTAATTTAAAACTATGGTCTTAGCATATATAGAAAGAGCCCAGTGAGAAATAAAAGGAAAGAATGAGGAAAGTTAGCAACAGAATACATAGATATGGAAATGAGTGCTTCATAATTGATAAGGCTTTGACAGATAACAAAACATATAAAAAATCAAAGCCTTTTATTAAGGTTTTATAAATGATCACATTTAAAATTAATATTTTTATATATGACAAAGAACACCATAAATAAAATGAAGAGAGACGCTAGCAAAGCATACAACTAACAAATGACTTGTAAACAATATGAAAAGGAAAGCAAAAATAAATGATCCTAGAAAAAACTCACCTAGAAAAAAATGTTGAATTTCCAAGGAATAGAAAAACACTCACTCCCTTTCTTAATCATGAAAGTGCAAACTGAAATAACATTGAATAGTTAATTTCCATGCATTTGTTAAAAATTAACATATTTAATAACAAGTGTTAACAATAAGAAATGGAAATCTGGACTGTTACGAACTGCTATTGTGGCTATAACTTGCTACTACCACTTTGGAGAATAACAGAGCAATCCCTGCAAAAGGAAAACATGCATATTCTATGATCAAGCAACTCTAATTTTTTCTGCTTTCCCTAAAGACATTTTTGAGCATTGTGTCCAAGGATATTTATTGCAGTAGTGTTTAAAGGGAAGACATTGTTTATGATATAACTTTTTCAGCAAGGGAATGGATAGGTGTACCATGATTTATTTATAATAGAATACTTTCAGCAATTAAAAAGTGTTAGCTCTATGTAAAATCATGAGAAAATTTAGAAATATAATAATCTAGTGAGAAGGCAAATTGCAAAATGATAGTATTGGTATGATATTATTTATATAAAGTTTTTAAATGCACAAATGAGTATATACTTTATGCATAAGCATCTGTAATAAAAACATACATATGTATATGAATGATGTATACCAATATCAAGGAAACAGATACTTCTGGAGGAGAAAGGCTGGAAAATGAATTAGGGATATGGGTTTTTGGCAGTGTCTAAATACTGTTCCTTTAAATAAAAGAGATATGATAGATTATTAACATAAAATGATACCTATTATTGGTAGTGGGTAAATATGTATCTTCTATATTATTTTGTGTGTTTGAACTGTTTCATAATTAAAAAATACATAAAACTAGACAAAATAAGAACGCTGAAAATATAGTAAATTATGTGTCCTCCACAGAAGCTAATGGATACCTGATATATCTAATGTGAAAGAAGAAATAGTATCTCAATGATTGGCAATAATACAATTAACCGTTTAATGTTTCTCCATATACCAGAGTGGAAGAGGTCAGGGAAGAAAGCAAAATCAAGATCCTGCACATGAAAATTCTGGAGGTGTACTTCATTCACCTCAAGCTATAGAGTTAGTATGATGATTAAATAAATACCTGCAAAGAACTTAAAACAGTGGCTGGGATAGTAAACAATCAATAAACATTGGTTATTATTACTATAATAACACAAGAAAGATATTAGAAATGAGATCAGCATTCAAAATTACTAAGAACAAGTCAAGAATAACATAATGCAGCTGAGAACTGAGGTCAGTTATACCACTCAGTTATAAGCAGTCTATACTTACACATCATTAAGTCTGCATATGTCAGGCAAAGAATTTTGATGAACAGATGTATGCCTTTATTGTCTTGTAAATAACTGAAAGGAATGGGAGCAAAAGCATCGGCATCAGCATTGATTCAGAGCCAGCAGAGTGGGGGATTTACCTCTTACAATTACTGTGTATATTATCCTTCCCAGCCCTGGGAAATTGTAGCCTTCAGAAGGGGAAAAAGTGTTAACTTTGTAGCTAATCATTTCAGGATTCAAATCAGGGTCCAATTGTTGTTTAATAGGCAAATAAGATCAGAAAAAGTGTTTAATCTGGGGTTCAGAAAATTCATCTTATGAAAAATAATGCCATTACTAACTTCCCAAGGTTGTTGTGGGGTTTATAGTGGAGAGCATAAATATGAAACCACAAGCCCCAGAGCCTGGCATGGATGTAGGTAATGTTAGTTCCCTATCTTAAAATATGATCTTTCTTCACAATATTTAGTATTCTATTGCTTAATATTTCCCATTATTACAACTCAGTCATTTCTGTAAAAATCACTTATCAATCACAGTCAACTTCAAACTTCAAAAAATATCCTCGTAAATCACTGCAGTTACACACTTGCATGAAACCCTCTAGCAATTCCATGTGTATTATTAGACACTTATTTTTACTTTGATCACCTTTTAAAATTTAAACCATTCAACACACCAACACACACACATACACAAACACACATGCACACACACATGGCAATTAGATTAACAGACACTTTTGAGAATATGTAAATTTACTGATGTAATTCCTACCTACTCAAATCTCTTAATGCTTGAGAGATAACATGAAGTCTACCTAAAAGTGTTGTTCCTTTAAGCATGAAACCCTCTAGCAATTCCATGTGTATTATTAGACACTTATTTTTACTTTGATCACCTCTTAAAATTTAAACCATTCAACACACCAACACACACACATACACAAACACACATGCACACACACATGGCAATTAGATTAACAGACATTTTTGAGAATATGTAAATTTACTGATGTAATTCCTACCTACTCAAATCTCTTAATGCTTGAGAGATAACATGAAGTCCACCTAAAAGTGTTGTTCCTTTACCATGTTATGGCAGGAAAGGAAACCAATGCTCTGACTGTTGCTCTCACTTAACATTTCCTTCTATGCTCCCCACCTGTGTTCTTCACCAGAGGTCAGTAACTGGTAAAGGATAGGATCCACTCCAATCGTTGACATTAATTTAGAGTTGAAGTTTCATTGTTTCTCTATCATGGTAAATAGACCATTGAGAAAATAACTATATTGCCTTCTAATGCACTTAGAATAAAACGAAGTAATGAGATTGCTTATGAGAAATGATCATATATTAATAGCTTAGCAAAGTAATATCAGTTGCCTTTACCCTAACCCTTCACTGCCTCTCTGGCCCCCGTGTCTCTGTGTGGGTGTCAGTCAGAGGAAAGTAGCTTTAACAATTGTGACCTTGAATAGTAATTTCAAACATATAGAGTTATGCTTTAGAGCTTTAAAATAAGGCAGTTTAAATGTGAGTTTTATTAAAAATAAAATAGAAGAATCATGAGGAATTAGTGAAAAACTAAGAACCTATGTAGCAGCCTAATCACACATTTGTTTTCCTTTAACTTGAAGCCTTGAACTATTACTTAAACTTTATTTTATTAAAAAGAAATGCATGTAGGGCCGGCCCGGTGGCGCACTGCTACAGTGTGCTGCTTAGGAGCCCGGCGGTGCTCCCGCTGAGGGTTCAGATCCCACATACAGACCGACCGCTCACTGGCTGAGCGGGATGCGGGCGCAACACCGAGGGTTGCGATCCCGTTGCCGGTCCCGGTCCGGTATGGATGCGACACTGAGGGTTGCGATCCGTTGCTGGTCACGAAAAAAAAGACAAAAAGGAAAAAAAAAAAAAGAAAAGAAATGCATGTAGATAAATGTGTACGCAGCACAGTGTACTTAGGTGACTATGTTCTGACAATAATGATTAATCAGTTACGTCAATGGCTGTGGCTAATTTCATCTCAGTTTTAAAATACAATCTTGTATAATTTTTTTCCATTTCAGAGAAAAATGCCGTTGGAATTTTGATGGGGATTGCATTGAATTTGTATATCACTTTGGGTAGTATGGACATTTTCACAATGTTCATTCTTCCAATCTAAGAGCATGGGATATCTTTCCATCTTCTCGTGTCCTCTTTCATTTCTCTCAACAGTGGTTTGTAGTTCTCATTGTAAAGATTTTTCACATCCTTGGTTAACTTTATTATTAAGTATTTTATTTGTTGGTAGCTATTGTAATTAGGTTAGCTTTCTTGATTTCTCTTTCTGCATGTTCACTATTGGAGAATAGAAATGCTACTGATTTTTGTGTGTTGATTTTGTATCCTGCTACTGTGCTGAAATCATTTATCAACTCCAAGAGTTTTTTGTAGAGGCTTTAGGCTGTTCGATATATAGGATCATGTCAACTGCAAACAAGGACAGTTTGACTTCATCTTTTCCAATCTGGATGCCATTTATTTCCTTCTCTTCTCTGATTTCTCTGGCTAGTACTTCCAACACTATGTTGAATAGGAGTGGTGAGAGTGGGCATCCTTGTCTAGTTCCTGTTCTTAAGGGAAAAGTGCAAAATGGTGCAGCCTTTATGGAAAATAGTATGGAAGTTCCTCAAACAATTACAGATAGATCTGCCACATGACCCAGCTATCGCACTGCTGGGAATATACCCAGAGGAATGGAAATCATCATGTGGAAGGGATACCTCTACCCCAATGTTTATTGCAGCTCGATTTACAATAGTGGAGAGTTGGAACCAGCCCAAATGTCCATCATCATATAAGTGGATACAGAAAATGTGGTATATTTACACAATGGAATTCTACTTTGCTATAAAAAAGAATGAAATACTACCATTCACAGCAACATGGATGGACTTAGAAAAAATTATATTAAGTGAAATAAGTCAGGCACAGACAGAGAAATACCACATATTCTCACTTATTTGTGGGAGTTAAAAATAAATAAATAAGTACATAAACAAATGGGGGGTGGGGAAGAAGGCACAACAATCACAATTCCTTGAACTTTTTAAGACAAGTGAACACATATGATGTTGATGGATGGAAGGGGGCGGGGAGGAGGGAAGGAGAAATTAGTAAATGGACACAAAAATCAACTACATTGTATATTGACAAAATAAAACAAAATAAAATTAAAAAAAAACAATTTTGTGAAGAACATACTGGCTTATTAGTAACTACAAAAAAATCATAAAACATTAAATGTGGAGGGAAATCTAGAGAGCATCTAACCCAAAGTCCTTGGCAGTGTGAATGCATCCCTCAGTAAGAGGCTGAGCGAGATGCCTGACATGGACTTGACACATTGGTGTTCAATAAGCTCTACTTCCCTAACACCTCTTTTGTACGTCTACAACATTGGACTACTACAACATTGATTTAGTAGAACTTTCAAAAAGAACCTGAAAAGAGTTAGACCTGTATTGGTGAACTTGGGCCACTTCGTGGAGACTGCCATTTCCCTTACTAAGAGTTCGTCATCCACATGTTTTATAATTCTTTCCAAAATTTGACTAGCCCCGATCATCAAGGCCAACCAAGAAGTCTTTAGTGTTTTTATTTGTTTGTTTTGTTTTTTAGCTCATTTCTCCTCTTTCACCTGAAAATTTAAAATGTTTTAAAATTGAACTAAATTTTAAAACCCTCCCTTAGTACCATATCTTCCTCCAGTCATATCCTAATTCTTTCTCCCCATTCACATGAAAACTTCTTAAGCAGGTTGGCTACTCTCAATTTCTAGTTTTTCACTTTCTTTCATGCCTTGTGACCACAAATAGCATCCTCAACACAGCCAATAGTGGAAGTGCTCGCTTGCGGGATGGTTGATTTTGCTCTCGGGAAATCCTTGATTGGTTAAGAAGAGAGATCTCCTGATGCCAGACCATTTCCTGCACCCTGATTACCATGCCCATACTGATGCCTTTGCAATGATCATGCTCATTTTATTAATCACATTTCATGGCTGGCATTTCAGAATGAAACCCAAGACTCATTTTACCCCATCAGAGATCAGAAATCTCAATTTTCTCAGACATTCCTGGCCTACAGAGGACAACCAGGAAAGTTCTACTTGAAAATTTTTGTCAATTGTTTCACCAGATCAAATGAGAAGGGAGGGTCTAGAACTGTTCATGAGACATGGTGAGATACCGAGTACTCTGACATCTAATCCAGTATTTCTATTACTTGTTGAATTCTTTAGCCTGTGTCACTCAAAGGCTTTCTGGTAATTTGGCATTTTCTCACAAGGGTCATTGTTTGGTTCTGAGTGTGTTAGCAAATCAAGAAAAGTGTCTTAATTGCTGACAAGTACCCAGACAAGCACATGGAAAGCAGAACTTTTGGCAAGTGCACTTAACATCAGTTCAATCCACACCCAAATTACTTTATTTTCTCCTTGTTTGGTTTGTACCCAGAAAATCCATTCCCACATTATTTAACTCAAATTGTTGATACAATGAATTGGTAAATTTTTCTAATTATTCTAAATGCAGCTTCCTCTGCATCCATGTCTTCCGTCCACCATTCAGGCTGTATTGTACCCTGATTACAATTACCTGCTAAGAAACAATGAGCAATGGCATATGGGGAAAATTGCCAGCTCCCTTTCAGCAGGAGTGGGTGATGTTTCTGTGTGGTTGGGCCATTCAATGCTTGCTAAGTTTTATCAGTCCTTTCAGATAGCCTCCTTCTGATTTTTGGAATATCACTCTTTTCTGAAAAGTGTCTTAAAATGTTTATGTAGGCAACATAGCAGACTTATGATATAAAATACAATTAAAGTTCCACATTTCACAGAATTCACACTTCAATCTCAGTGTGCACGTGGATCTAGCTAATTATATGATCAGTTAAATCATTTTCCTATTGCCTCTGCTGCTAATTTCCCATGTGGGATCTGGGTTGGCAGGAGTTGTCTCATCACTTCTGCCTTGTGTCAACCCAATAACCAATTCCACATACCCACATATCCCTGAGCATCTGTTCCCACAAATTCAAGCAACAGAAAACAACTCTGAAACATAGCACAAAAAAAGGATACCACATAGCATCCATGAAAGAACTACACTGTCAAACCTCAAGGTGAAATAAACATGCAGTCAGTCACTTGGGTTTATACAACTGTGGGTAAATTGTCTTCTCTATGGGTGGACCTGCATCCTTCCTGGCATCCTTAGCTGTCTCAAGCTACTGTTTCAGTTTATTTTTTCAATTGGTTGACTATATTGGTAATTTATCCTGGGGAAAACAGTGGGGGAAGGAAAGTCTATTCTGAGAATATGTGATTTATGCAACTGCTTCCATCTTTTTAATTAATTTCTCTGATGACTATACAATGATTGAGATTGGATTCTCTTCTGCTCTATTTCCTCTCATCTTTATTCTGGGGTATTTCTGCAAAACAATAGACTTTTTTTTTCCTTTGGCATCTGGCCAGTATGGAGATCTAACCCTTGACCTTGGTGTTATGACACTGCACTGTTAAGAAACTGAGCTAACTGGCCAACCCATAATCCACTCTTTTTTGACTATCTCTTCTTTAACCCAAACAGGATTACAACGTTCTGAGTTAGGGCATTTGGTCTCATTTTCATCCCATCTTCAAAAATTTCTCTACCACTTTTAGTTTGTTGATGGGGCCCATCTGACTTTGCAGCGTAGTAATAGATTTCGACCCGGTGGCGCACTGGATAGTGTGCCGCTTGGGAAGCGTGGCGGCGCTCCCGCCCAAGGGTTCGGATCCCACATACAGACCGGTTCCCGCTCACTGGCTGAGCGAGGCGCAGGGGCAACACCGAGGGTTGCGATACCGTTGCCGGTCCCCGGTTCGGTACAGGGGCAACACTGAGGGTTGCGATCCGTTGCCGGACACGGAAAAAGACAAAAAAGGACAAAAAAAAAAAAAACTTCTCACAATTACCTGTAACTAGAAATCAGGAACCAGTGACCTGGCTGCAGAGGTTCAGGTCTGGGATAAAGGTAGCATGGGTGTGTGGGTGCAAGACAGCATCAAATATAAGTGAGAGGCAAAGAGGAAACAATCATTGAGACATATTTACATAAAAAACAACTTATCATTTTTCAGGTAAGGGTTTATAAAAAGAGAGAAAATGGGGTTTATAAAGAGAGGGAGGTTATAAAGATTATAAAGGAGAGAAGAAAGTATAATGTGCTTATTTCAGAGAGAGCAGTCCCATTACTGGCTGTGTTCAGGATATTCAGAGAACAAATGACTGACCTCGTGTATCAGCGCTCCCCAGAGAGACAGAGCCAATAGGATATGTATATAAATATATTAGAGGGGATTTATTAGGGGAGTTGGCTCACACAATTTTGAATGCTGTCATCTCAACATAGGCCATTTGCAAACTGGATGCAGGTAGCGTGGCTTTGTCCAAGTGTAAAAGCTTCAGAACGGGGGAAGCCAACTAATTTTCTAAGTTTACTTAGTCTAACAAGTTGAAATCTAGAATTAGCCATCACACCTAAGTTACCAGGCTACAGAGTCAAACACTTTCTCCTAATTTCTAGACCTGAGTTCATGCATATTTCAGAGCTTCTCAGACTTCCCATGACTAGTGACCTGGGTAACTCTTCGCTGAAAACAGGAACTAACCCAGACTTTTGTAACATTTGAATCCTAGAAATGGAAATGTATCAGGAAAAATGGAGGTCTAGAGGAACTTGGTGATAAATGAAGTTTTCATTCTTACTCATCTTGTCATAGGCCCAGAGTGACTCCAACCACCTCTGCTGGTCACTTCTCCAGTACCTGTGTGTATGGTGACGGGAAAGAGCCTCAGCAACTGGCAGAAACCTAGCTCCATGAACTTAACATGAAGGATAATATAGTAATTATGGCAAGTCAAAGCCATTGGATTTTTCCTCCCTACTAAAGCAGCAAATCAAGAGAAATATTTCACCCTTCATTGAATGGCAAATATATCATGGATGATTAGAATGATACAGAGGTGGCAACTTTAAATAAATTCCCATTAATTTCTTGAGTTTTTCCAGTGCATATGATTGACAGTTCTTCAGAAGGATAGGATTACGGAGAAGTTAATCAGGTGGTGACTTCAATTGAAATGAGTGTTCCATATGTGAACACACTAATGGAGCAAATTAATAAAGCCCCTAGCACTTAATATGAAATTATTGATCTGGCAAGTACCTTTTTCTCCAAATTTTAGAGTTCATTTTCACCTAGGCAGAGCAGAAGGATGCTGTTAAAATCACTACTCAGGAATACATTAATTTTCTCTCTTTTCTATTACAACTTAGACAACAGGGACCTTGACTATCTCATCACTGTCAAGACGGTCTTCCTTCCACTGTATTAAAAGTATCATGTTAAGTTCTAGAGAGCAGTAGGTAGCAGATACCCTAGATATCTTGGTAAGATACATGTATCAGATAATTAGAATATACTTATATATCCTTAGAAAACGTACTACCTCAAGGAATTTCCAGCAAATCTAGTGTTCTTAAACATGTTAGAATACGTCCTCTAAGGTGAGGGAGATAGCCCTTAAGAAGAATATGGTAGCTTGCATGGCCTTTCACTAAGAGGAAAGTGGAGGATTTTGAAGGCAGAATCTACCAATGTATATTGGTCATATATAATACACACATACATATATATGTGTGTAACATATATAACATATGTAACATACATGTTACATATATAACATATGTAACATATATGTGCATATATGTAAGGCAGAATCTACCAATGTATATTGGTCATATATAATACACACATACATATATATGTGTGTGACATATATAACATATGTAACATACATGTTACATATATAACATATGTAACATATATGTGCATATATGCGTGTATAACATTTATGATATAGGTAATATAATATATATATGTAATTCTGCTCATCTGCCCTGACAAATGTGAATATTTTCATTATAAGTTGCAAAGCTTGCAATTCCTAGTGAACTGTAAATATTGACATTTCAAAAATAAAACTGTTGTATAATTATTTTTAAATGTAGTCAAGTAATCTAAATACCACAGTAACTTGATACCCACCATCAAGCATTTATAAACATATATGAAAAAGTTTGCTTTTAGCAGACATAAATTTTACATCTCTCCTTACACTCCCTGAACTTGCATTTGCATCCCACTTCTACAGAATTAAATCCTAATAGAATATCTTTTGTGCTCGGGTAATTTTGTTGGTCCCAATCTCATACTTCTCTGCTACAAAAATATTTTACTGATTAAAAAGTATTCCTGTGATTGTAAGGTGCTATGCATTAAACACTTCTTTCTATATTGAGTCATCACAGCAATGACAATTAATAAACAATTGAACAAAATGAGACACATATATTAGGAACTTTGAAAAATTATTAAACATATAATGTGTAATCTTATTAAAAATTCATCTCTTAATAAAATAAATAGGTTGTTTTCAATGAGTCTAGGTGTCTGTGGAAGAATAGCACTTACTGTAAAAATAAAACTACATGTTCACTTTGAACCCCAAAAACTGGCAAATGTACATGTTTATAGATCTATGTGGGCTTGATCACATAGAATTTACTTCTCTTCTCTATGTACACATATATCTTGGTAAGACATTGTACTCTTAGTGTACTCTTTGAAATACATGTACCCTAGTCTACATTTGCCAGTCTTCAGGGTTCAAAGCAAACACCTCTCTAGGTATTTGCAATTACAGTCAAAGTGGCTTTCCCACTCTGCACATATATCCCATTAGACTAAAGGATATTTGAAATGTCTTCAGTAGCCTCGAATACAGTATAGATCCCATAGCAAATCCACTAGAGAAAATAAAACAGATACCCACTAAAATTTTGCATGCAAGTCATGCCATTAAGCTAATAATTTTTCTTCTTCAACACATTCCTAGCATTTTGTTCATCTTTACTCTTCCTGCCTAGCCCAAGTCATGGACATGCAACAGCGTACTGACTTGTCCTGCAACCACTCTGTCTTCATAGGGTCTATTCTCACACAGTGAGATCTTTATTTAAAAGCTTGATCTAGTCATACCAGTTCCTAGCTTTTAACATTCTAATGGTTCTTCCTTATGCTTAAAATAAATATAAGCCTCTTATTAAAGCTTCCAAGTTACTACTTGACCTGGCTGTCGCCCACCTCTTCCATTTAACATCAGAGTGTTCTCACTCTAACTGTTCTATCTGCATGAACTTCTTACTGTCCTTCAAACACTCCAAATTCAAACCAACTTCAGTGCACCTGCTGAGTCATATGCCTCGACAATTCACTCTAATTATTCCCTTCCAATCCCCCACCTTTCATTCTCTATCCCCCAACCCAATGTTATTTCATTTTCCTTTATATATTAAAGAGTGGTATTATATGTATGTATGTACATACGTGTGTGTGTGTGTGTGTGTATGAGGGTCCTTCAAAAGTTCATGGAAAGATTTGTATTATCTTTTAATTCTATTTTTCCATGGACTTTTTGAGATACACTCATTTTTTTTTAAAGTTTTCTTATTTATCCTCTCTAGAACAAGACAGTATTTTTTCATCTGTTTTTTTCACTGATATATCCCCAGTAGTCAGAAACTGGTAAATAGTTGGGTGCCCAATAAGTATTTTTGCAACAAATTTGAGAAATGAATGAATGAATTTGTTTACCTCTGCATAGTCTATCTTCTACTAGATCTAGTATGGAGGATATTTGTTGTAGTTTGTATCTCTATCCCTAGCACTCAGAACATTGTCTATAACCATTAAAAGAATGAATACATGGGAATAAAAATCATAATAGCTAAAATATATTAAATGCAAGACACTGTTACAAGTTAATTGTCTTACTTAATCCATACAACCTTTTTATATAGGTCCAATTAGTATCCCCATGGAGAGATGAGAAAATAAAAGCACAGTGTTAGCAAGTCTCAAAGCAAAAATTTGAACTCAGGGCTGTCTTATTCTATAGTGAAGATTTCAACCACTTTCTAATATAAGAAAGATTAAGTGTTATAGGTTGAGGCAATTTCCTATATTTTCCTGTTTATATTCTAACCATTGACATTAGACTAATATTCAATAATAATATGAAAGTATAGTGTCAGCATTATTAATTACCTAGCTAGATTTTTAATAATTTCCAACCTCCAGGTCATCTCCATCTTATTAATGTTGGATTAGAGAATGTAGCTTCTATGTGATACAAGAAAAAGACTTTCTAATATTTCTCTCCATTTATATCTTAAAATCCAACCCTGCACAAAGTAGGGTTTGCAAGGCAGACTTCCACACATTACCAGCCAGCAACCCAGCAGGCTGTAGTCTAACTGTGACCATTGTAGATAGAGCAGAAAATGCAAGGAGAAGCTGGTCAATATCGCCATTTTCAGCACAGTATCTATACTTCTTTCACCAATAAGGTGAGTGCCTCAATCTCTTTGCAAGGGATGAGTAAAAAAGGTCAGAAAAAGAATAAAATGCTAAATCTTAACATAGGTGGGTAGAGATGGAAAGGATAGAAGGAAAAGGGACTCCTAACAAAACTGTTCTAAGAATGCACATGTTGTATATGGTACGGTAACATCTGTGCAGCCACTGGAAGTAACAAGAATGAGGCTTGGAAGGAAGAAGTTTATTGTACTCACAGGCCCCTGAGAGAATGTCACTGCATGCCATGGGAGGTCACAGGGGAAAGCACCAGTGTTGGTCAGGAGGCAGAAAAGAGTGGAGAAAAAGCCTAGGCAGAGTCTTTATTGGAGTTTCTTAGGAAAGACGAGGCAGGGAAGGATAAACATTACAGAGCTGTCTGGTTTGCATAAATCTGGAGGGCTCTAGCTTGACTAGTTTGCATAATCCCAAAGTGTTCTAGGCTATGGGGGTGGTCTCTACATGCCTGCTACTTTGTTCTGGGACAATTTAGGGTAGGGAAAATCCTGGCTTGATGTGAGGGTTAGATAAGGAAATAATTGAGAGTACAGATTCTGGATTGGTTGGTTTGTGTGTGAAAGTCATACTCCTGAGATAATTGATTTTATGTATAGGAATTAGCTAGCCATAGAGGGATAGTCTCTCTCTCTAGGTCTGTAAGGCCCCCAAATGCCAGAGCACCAAGAATATAGCAAATAAGAAAATATAGTTAATATAATTATCCCAGTGATAAATGGATGCCAGAGTCTCTCTCTCTAGGTCTGTAAGGCCCCCAAATGCCAGAGCATCAAGAATATAGCAAATAAGAAAATATAGTTAATATAATTATCCCAGTGATAAATGGATGCCAAATAGGCAAATATAGAATCAAAGAAAACACAGTTAAAACAAAACAAACTCTTATCCCACCAATAGGAAAAGCAGCAAATCTATAGCTTCATTTGGATGTTTAAAATAATTACATTTACAAATAGATTAATTTATAAAGAAAAAGCAAAATAGAAAATATGAGCAAATATTATCAAAGATTATGTCCAAATTGTTAGAAATAATTTTCAGAATTTATAGAAACTTTTAGCTTTCTGGGAAGGAAATGACCTTATAACCTGTATAAGCCCTGTTCTATTTACACATACTTAATTTCTGTGGATATTTTCAGAAATGTAATATCTATTAAAATTAGGGGTTTCACCAGAAGAGGCCATGGTCTTTGCCTTCAGGGACCTTTTTAACTTTTAGAAAATAGTAAGCTTTCTATAAGACTGTGAATGATGCAAGGGAAGAGAGGCAAAAGTTTTGTGAGCATTAATGCTTGGTATAATACCAATATGGAGTATAGGGGAGGGGATGATTGCAATAGGCTTTGAAAAACAGATAGTATTCAGTAGGCAGGACTTTACAGAATAGAAGATGCATGAGCAGGGAGCAAAGTGCATGCAGCAGGAGCGACATACAGTGGGTGTTCTTGTAGTCCAGGACCTAGGAGAAGAGCTACGGGAGGTTTGTCTGTGTTGACCTGAAAATAAACTAAGACCAAATACATATAGCAAGGATTTACTGAGCCAAAATGACAGATGCAACCAGGGAGACACATAGATCAGGTAGCCCTAAAAATGTGTTACCAAGAGGGCCAGCAGAGCTTAACATTGTATAATCACAAGAAGGGAGAAGGGTCAAAAGAGAGAGAAAGACGCCCTGCATAATTACTTCATCAGGTTTTCTATTGGTCACACATGACATAGAGATTTGGGATGGTTGCTAGGTTACATCCTACATGGAGGGATCTAGGTTAGGAGTAATAAGAAGTATTTTAGGTTACTTTATGGCTTTCTGGTGCCATTATGGCTGCTTCTGAATAAAATGGCCATCTGATAATGTTCTCCAGGGCAGGTGGATATGATTACCGTCTTATCCCAGATCTCCCAGTGTACCATAATGTAACTGACCCGTTCACAGTAGATACTTTTGGTTATCGGCTAAGAGGCAGTGGGGATCAAATGAGTGTGCTCTTGAACGTCAGACTGAAGATGTTCTATATTATGAAATGAATGACTTATAGTACAGATGGCAAGTGCTTTCACCCAGGCCAAAAAACAAAAACAAATATGAGGGTCCAAACTGGAAGGTGGAAAAGAAGATAATATACTATTAAATTTCTTGGCTACAGTGTTTTTTTTTTTTAAATAAATAAAATGAGGAAAACTGTACAATTAAAACTGAAATTCTTTCTCCCTCTCCCCAAACCCATTTGCCAACCCTCTTTACCACGGATAACCATGTTATTAATTCACTGTATTTCCAACCAATAATGTTTCACATTATTTCTAGACAGATCTGTATCCATTTATGCTATAAATTGTTTTTGAAACTTATATAAAATGCTATTTTATATATATATATGTGTGTGTGTATATATAAACAAGTATATACATATATATTATATATACTACATATGTGCATATGTGTGTGTATATACTGTCAGTAAATAAATATACATATATAAAATGTGTGTGTGCGTGTGTGTGTGTGTGTGTGTGTGTG
>NW_007737629.1:0-8063 GCF_000696425.1 Galeopterus variegatus | reverse complement strand
TCCAACCAATAATGTTTCACATTATTTCTAGACAGATCTGTATCCATTTATGCTATAAATTGGTTTTGAAACTTATATAAAATGCTATTTTATATATATATATGTGTGTGTGTGTGTATATAAACAAGTATATACATATATATTATATATACTACATGTGTGCATATGTGTGTGTATATACTGTCAGTAAATAAATATACATATATAAAATGTGTGTGTGCGTGTGTGTGTGTGTGTGTGTGTGTATGTATATGTATATATGGTCGATCCTAATCCTCATTATTTTCAGTTAGGTTCCCATGAGCCTCTGGTCACAATCAATACATAAACTTGTTTTCATGTGTGTATTAGTCCGTTTCTATTGCTTATAACACAGTACATGGAATTGGGTGATTTGTAAGAAAAATGAAATTATTTGCTTACAATTTCAGAGGCTCGGATGTTCAAAGTCCAGGGAACACATCTGGTGAGGGTCTTGGTGGTGACTTTAGTGACACAGGGTACTCTATTGTGAAATAGTGGAGCAGAGAGAGTAGAAAGAAAGAGAGACTTTGTGCTCCCCTTTTAAAGCCCTCCAAACCATGCCCATGACCACCACTTTTAATCCATTCACTATTGTGTGGTCTTATAATCTAGCCACCTCTTCAAGGCCTCACCTTTCAATTACCATAATAAGATTTCCCACCCTCTTAACAGCCACGGTGGGGGCTAAGTTTCTAATACATAAAACTGGGGGGACATAATTCAAGCTTCAGTGAGTTTGGGGGGACAAAATTCAATCCACTACAGTGTGCTTCTCTTTAAAGTTATGATATTTAATATACAGTTAAATCACTAATATTAAAATCACAGCCTACAGCACTATAACTCATGCCTGAACAGAACTTATCTAACTTATGAATTTTCTAGTACACGGCACATCAGAACCTGCTTGTGCTCAGAAACACCAGACAGCATTTTAACACTACACATGAGGACCATTTTAAACTGTAAAATCACCAAAAAAAAGCACAAAAAATGAAAAACATGACACTAAATATACCTGAAAAGAAATATACTTGTTTACAGAATAAGAGCTGAAAAAAATAAAGCAGAGAATTGCCTTGTTTGACCTCAGCTGGGAGCACATGGGTCGGGGGACACAAATGTTGCTCTGTGCATGTCTATGAATAACTGAGTATTGGCTTAAGGGTTACAAATATATTTTACCTAGTAGGCAAACTAGCAAATATAGAATCTGGGAATAAGGAAGATAACCTCTCTCTCTGTCTCTCTCTCTGTTCCTCTCTCTTGTTCACACATATTTATAGGAGAGTACTTCAAAAAGTTCATGAAAAGATTAGTGTTATCTTTAATACTACTTTTGCACAAGTTTTTTGAAGCACCCTCATAAATACATATATAAACATATATATGCAGCTCATATATATCCATGTTATATATATGATCCTATTATAATTCTAATACTTCTTTATTCATTGTTTTGTTTTTCTGATCTATCCATGTTGATGTCTATAGATCTAGTCTGTTCATTTCGATGGCTGTATCTCTCTCTTGATTTGATCAGCATAACCTTCCCATATTGGAGGAATAATCACTTTTACAGTATATAAAACACCCTCATCACCTCTCTGTAGCATCATTTCACTAGATACATGAAGTGGAATGGATATTTTCATTATAAAGAAAACTAAGTATTAAGCTCCTAGCTAAGCCTAACTAAGGAAGGAAAACCCAAATCCAAACTTGTACAAAAGCCTCTAAAACTCCCATTCTTAGCTAAATTCAACTAAACATGTTAATAAATATTGCCTACAGCTTTTATTAGTTCAAGCACTTAAAGTAGCCTGGAGCATGTGTAACTTTGATAAATAAAACATACAAAAGATAAATAAGATATGATACCACCTTCATGTAATTTCCAGTCCAATGTGGGAAAATGAACCAACATATATGTAAGCCAGTGAGTTCAGTTAAGTGGTATTGGTTCTATGATTTGGTGAATATAATTGGGAAAACATGTGAGGGATCAATTAGAAACAACAAGACTGGGGGCCGGCCCGGTGGCGCACTGCTATAATGCGCCGCACGGTGGCGCTCCCGCCGAGGGTTCAGATCCCACATACAGACTGGTTCCCGCTCACTGGCTGAGGGAGGTGCGGGAGCAACACCGAGGGTTGTGATCCCGTTGCCGGTCCTGGTCTGGTACGGGGGTGACACTGAGGGTTGCGATCCATTGCCGGACACGGAAAAAGACAAAAAGGAAAAAGAAACAACAAGACTGGGAATAAGAGAAGTCATTAGGAAATAATGCCTGCAAAACATATAAGTGCCTTCTAGTCACGATAGGGTAGTTTAGACTGAGAGAGATTCATAGACTACAGATGGCATGGAGGTGGCAAACAGCTCAACCAAAAGAGAGAATCTCAGATAATTCAGCACGGTTGGAGCCTAGCTGGTGAGGCAGGGGGCGGTGCAAGTGGAGGCTGGAGGAGAAAGTGGGGGGCAGACCACGGAATGTATTTTATAGCTGGACAAACCATCCAGATTTTATCTTGTAGATAAAGGGGGTTTTTGAAGTGTTTTCAAGCATGAAAATGGCTTAGAATTTGGGTCTTCGGAAGATTATGCTGTGACAGAAAGAATAGATTGGAGGGGGTGGATAAGGAGTCAGAATACCGGTTAGGAGGCTATGACGATCGCCCAGGTGATGGGAAATGAGGCTCTGAAATGAGGCAATATTCCTTCCTGATGCAAATACATTCAGCCTAATAGCAGCCTTGAAGACTGAATGAAGACTGTCGAATTTAAGTTATCAGCACATCATTCATTTGTTGCTTTTGTAAGTAGTCCGGGCCACTATTCTTACAAAATTATATTTCTCTATTAAGCAGACTCTTATCCACCTTCACAGGTGGAAACTTGACATCTCTATGGGCCATGGCAAACACATTATCTCTAAGTTATTGTTCTTTTATGGCATCATTTAAAGATTTATTTAGTCTGCATGGTTGACTGCCTCTTCCCTCTTCCTTTCATCAAGAGTGGGTGCTATTTTTTAATATCCAGTCGACATCATTCAATTTTGGTTTAACTCCCATCATCATCAAATATCAAAAATAAAACTAAACATCAAAATAAAATATACATATATATATATATATATTTCCTCCTGAAATAACCATCAACCAAACTCGGATGCTAATGCCATTGATTCTCTTCCCTTACCCTATTTTGAAATGTCTGAAACTATTATCCAGCTACTTATGAAAAAAGCGTTCATTACCTTTTAAGGAATTTTTAGATGGACACACAATGAACAGAACTATCCAGACCATACCAGACTAGGCTAAGACCTCAGAGAACTTGAAAGCAAATCTTGCTTAGATTATTTTCAGGTCCTTATGAGAATGCTGTTGTGGGGTTTTTTTTGGGGGGGGGGGTTGTTTTTTGTTTTTTCCCTTACATCATTGATCTGGTCAAGAATTCAACCCATGGATTAAAATCCAAAGCGTTTATCACCAGATCTCCATTTTTATGCTTGACTATATATAGGTTCTAACAATTAACTGCATGTTGGTTACCCATTTTTATCTTTTACATCTGTCACATGGGTCTTTAGATAACTACTTTATATGACTGCAGCTTTAATTTTGGTCCCTTGCAAACAAGAAATTCAGTCTATGTATAATCAGATCACTTGCTAATCTAATAGTTCAGCATTTAAACTATGATCAGAACCTAAACCCTATAATAGCCCAACGTAAAATGCTTTAATTGAGTCACAAAGAGGGAAAGCTGTAATCCTATAAATCAGCCTCAGGAATTTAACATGCTGAGAATGCTTTTCTGGAACTTTTTAATTTCATGACACAGCAGGCGTCATAAGTCTATAAAAAGGAATATATTTCCTATAAGCAATCATGTTATGTAAGTTAAAATGCCATGCTAATAATACTACTTTTTGAGTCCAGTGCATCATCATCATTAGTCAATACAAATCCTTCAGGCTTATAAAAATATCTGTGTGAGCAAAAGGGTAAATAGCTATCACACTTGGGCAAAGTGTGCAGGTGGTAAGATCAAAGTCCCAAATTCAACAGACAAAGAAAATGACCTTTGAAGAAAAATCTGGGCTCAAATTATCTCAGCTCTGCTACTTTCTACCATATGGTGTTTGTTGGTATTTATTTTTTTCAGGCAGGAACAACCCCATATTTTCACATAAGCGTGATGTAAGGGTGACAGTTTGCTAAAAAGGAGAAAGTAGGGGTATTGTCTTAAAGCTGTCTTTGCATGACACATTTATGGTTTTAATTTATATTACGGGTTTATTTTGGATACCGTGATGAGAAATATTATATGCTGTATAGTCAAATCCTTCAGATATCTCATGTTCCATAGGCCTTAGCTATGAAATTTTATCATGCAGAGGTGGGAGGTTGTCAGAGTTGCAGAAGATAATCTGTTCTGTGTCTGACACAGACTGTGAGCTCAACATTGCCTAGTCTTCTTCCCTTCTACTCCCTTCTCTTCTCTCCTAGTCCTCAGTGAGGGTCCCAGGTGAAACATTCATATTTGTTCTGTCTCCTGCCTAAGGACGTACTCCTTTGTCAGCCGTCCATGTTGGAACTTGTTATACCAGTCACCAAGGCAATAGTATGCTGCGTGGATGGTTTCCTTACTGTGCTGATGTAAGAACCCAACATTGCCAGTCCTAAGCATTAGTCTCTGAAATAAAGAATATCACATTTTGGGGAGGCTGTATCAAGTTTTTCTTGCTCCACTTAGTATCTTTGTCCATTCGGGTTGCTACCATAGAAATGTCATACACTGGGTAGCTTACGAATAATAGAAATTTATCTCTCACATTTCTGGAGGCTGGGAAGACCAAGATCAAGGCTACATCCAGTGTCTGGTGAAGTCCCTTTTCCTAGTTTCCAGTTTATGCTGCCTTGCTGTACCTTTACATAGTTGATGGGGCAAATCTGCTAGCTCCCTTGAACGTCTATTATAAGAACACTAATCCCACTCATGAGACTTCTACTCTCATGACTTGATCACCTCCCAAAAGATCCCTCCTTTTAATAGCATCACCTTAGGAGTTAGGATTTCAACATAAGAATTTGGGGATATACTAAACATTCTGACTGTAGCAATTAGTAATCTGGAATATTAAACACAGGGCAGAAATCTCAAAGAGGTACTAAGATCTGTCTTTCATTTATTTGTACCAAATAAGCTAACAGCATTTGGTTAATAAGCTAATATATTTTCACACTGAAAATTATTTTTAAAGACGCTCAACTCTTATTACCAAAGGTAATTTCTAAACAGTGCCTCTTTTAATATCTTGCTTTATTACTGCTTCATAATGAAACAATGACCTTTAATCAATGGCTCATCTGTGAATTTCAACCCCTAAACAACCTTCTATCTAATGGGATTGGTCAAAACTGATTGGCAGTCACTTTAAATGATGCTCACCACAGTTCTGATGCCATTTAAAAAGTGTAGGTAAATCAAGATTTGTTTGGGCTCAATCAATAACAGTATATTATGTATATATATGGATACGCACACAAAGACACATACGAACACATATATGCAAATTGTATGTATAAAATATACAGCAATATGTTTAATGAAATTCACTTGGCCTCTGCTGAGTAGAGTTATTGTGTTCCTGATTTTCTTCTAAAACACATTTTTCTCCCTCTTTCTCTTAGACATCTTAGTTTACTACTTTATGCCTACTTCTGATATCACTTCCTATTGGATATCTAATATTACTTTCTTTTGTAAGAAAAAAATGCCAGACAGAATTTGTCTTTCTTTCTTCTATGCTTCCACAGAAATTTATAATTACTGAATGGACTTATCACATCATTTTATAATTGCTTACAATTCTTCTTCCCCCAGATTATGTTCTCTTTAAGAGGGTTATTTATTCACTATGTATTCATTAATACATTCTAGGAGTGAAGCGGTCTGATAGGCACTGGTTCCTGACTTCAAGGACCTTAGATTCTCATAGAAGAGAAATGCTAATCAAATTATCACACAACTCATTATAAAAGTACAACTCTAATTAGTGCCACAACTATAGAAAAATAGATTTTCTATGAATGCATAAAAAAGATAAATTGAGCCTGGTTACAGAGATGAGAAAAAGCTTCCCTGAATAAGAGACAATTAAGTGAAAGTACAAAGAATGACTGGATATTAAATAGACTAAGAGGAAGAAGAGGCTTAGACTTATTATACACAATTTAAATGTTTTTCAATGATATAAAATCCATGTGTATATACATGTATATGTGTGTATATATACATATGCATATAAATATATATATACATGGGGGTACTTCAAAAAATTCATGAAAAGATTCCTATTATTTTTTAATTCTATTTTTCCACAAACTTTTTGAAGTGCCCTTATATATATTCACATATATAAATCCCTTCCACACACACACTATTACAGGGCTATGTGTGATCAGATTGTTTGCACTATTTTGACATACAGAGTGTGCAGAAGACACATGTGCCCTCAGCCCTCTCCGTTTTTGCCTGCATCTGTAGTGAACAGTCCCCATGCACCCTGTCTGCTTTCCACTCCAAGCACACACCTATCTTTATTTCAAGTCCTGGTGGTTTTCTCTAGCTCCCTAGGGTTTTGCTATACCAAGGCAGAGCAGCCTAGAAAATGCTGGATTGAACGCTGCCCCCAGAGGCAACAATCATCAAATAAGTGACAGGAGTTGGCTGATAAATATTCTGCTTATTTAGCCCTTCGAGGGACAATTCTGAGATGTGTTCTCCCTAGTTTCTCAGAGGGCCCCCAGTGGGATTGAGCTTGGTAACCTGCTCACTGCAGCACTCTTTACTGTGTTCTCTCCCTTTCGGAACCTGCTATCCCTTCTTTCTCACTTGTGCTTCCTTGGGTTTATGTCTCAAATAAATGACCTGTGTGCAACTCTTTGTCAGGGTGTAATACTGGAAGGGGGCGGGGGGAAACTCAAACTAAGAATGTAAGACAACCGTCAATCAAGGCACATGGGCAAATTCTAACATGCATTAAGTACACTGTGAAATGCTTGCTTTTAGTGTCCTGAACATTGACAGAACTATTACCACAAGATGTTTCAAACATTGATTAACTTTGCATGAGGATTTATTTCCATTACCATGTTAATCCGGAAAATTGCCCTTTTCTTCACATTTTGGTCAGTGTTCGGTCTCTGTCTCTGTCCTCTGGTCAACTATTGAGAAGTCAGGGATCTGATTGTTTGCTTAATATGTTTTTCCTGGGATCTTCTTGGCATAAGCCAGACAGAGTATGAGTAGAAAGGGTAGGACTTGTTAAGAATAGGTCACAGGACATGGAGTGGTTTTAGAAGAGAGCTTTATTTTCTCTGAACTCTTTGTATGTCATTTCATTGTTAAGGTTTACTGAAGGTGGCTCTGGTCCCCTAGACTGTATTCTGGTGGTGGTAAAATGGGACTGCTCTGGAATATTATTTTATAGGGATTTCCACTGAGAGATGAGAGATGAGAGGGTCAAAAATGCTGATGCAATATAATTCCTCTATGGCATGATGAGAGCATGCTCAGCCTGCTAAAGTGGCATTGACACTCATTCCTAAAGTCCCTCTGTTTATTGTTCAAACAGTGCATTTGGCACTTTGCATATTTGAACTTTGGGAAGGTTATGTCTAGTAAAGTAAAGCTAGTAAATCTTGACATTTTGTATAATCAAATGCAATATTTGTTGATTGCCTGCCCTGTGCTAAGCACTGTGGAAAGGCACTTTCCCAAGCTACCTCTGTGTGATAGATGCATCATCATTCCATGTTGCAGATGAAGAAGCTGACTTAGAAAAGCTAAGTTGCCACAGCCAGCAGTAGCAATATAAGTAGTCGAATGTAAATCCAGCACTTCTTCCTAGGACTTCATGATTCAGTAGATTTGAAGACATGTGATCTGGTAAAAAAAAAAAAAAAAACAATAGCCAACATACTTGTTATATTTCTCTTGTCATGGGCTCTTGGAAAATTGTT
>NW_007737628.1:47206-51215 GCF_000696425.1 Galeopterus variegatus | reverse complement strand
AAAAAAAAAAAAAAAAAAAAAAAAAAAAGAATGTATAGGAAACATGTGGGATTGGTGAACATCTGAAGCCCCTCAGTTTAGTCTGTTGGGTTCAAAATACCTTTTACATTCTGATTAGGAAAAAAGAGGTTGGGCTTCAGCTATATTTCCCCTCTAATTTCTATATTATACATATGTGGAACTGGAAGAGGCTTAGTAAAGCCCTGCCAAGCATGGCAGGTTATCACAATGATCAGAAGCACAAGTTCTAGAGTTTGACTGCCAAGTTCAAGTACCGGCTTCTTACCTGTATATCTTTGGGCAACTTATTTTATTTCTCTGGGTCTAGGTTTTCTTATCAGTAAAGTAGAGGCTGAGAGTACTACTCAGAGTAGCTGTGAGGATTAAGTGAAATGCTCCCCATGTCATACTCAGTGGGATGCCTTATTCATAGTAGACACTCATGTTAGCAGTGATGGCTGCATTATTCTTAAGAATAGAAACAAAAACTAGAACTCAGTGTTCCTAACCCCCATCAAAGGCCTTTTCCTCTACACTTGTAATCACAGATGATATTCAAATATTTATCCCATTCCAGGCACCAATCGATCAGAATGAACGCATACAACCAGGATGGCCACGTGGCGTCCCCCACCAGGAAATGCCCTGTCTGTAATCTCAGTGTAACACAATAAGATGGATGCTGCCGTAGTTCTTGGAACAGAATGTACCTTTTAAAAATTATTTTAGGGAAGCATTGATGACTAGTGGAAGGAGAATAGGAATTACTTGTTGTGGGGCTGTCCCTGACTGTGACACCTCGAATAAACCATACAACTTCTCTGTAGCTCACTTTCCTCACAGTTAATACTCAAACATCGTGCAAAGCTGTTACGGGGATCAGCAAGGATCAGAAATGTAAAAGCCCTTTGAAAAAGGGTAAACCATTATACAAATGCAGGAGATTTGTGAAATACCTAAACCTTCAAGAAAACAGGTTCCAGGGGGAAATCAGCTAAGATCTACATACCTCTTTTATTTTTCTTGTAACATTTCATGCTAAACCTGACTATGAGATTTAAAACATCACATTGCATTGTTTCACTTTTACATTGGCAAAGTCAATCAAAATGAAAGGTTTTCTGTACTTCAGAAAGTAGAACTAACTTCCTCTTGTTAATGAGAAATGATAAATTGGTAATCATTTCTCTGAGATTTTGTCTCTTTCTGTAATGTCAGACACTATTTTGTAATAGTTTAAGTTAATTAAAACATCTCAAATTATGTCTATGAGCTAGAAACTCTTTATGTTCTTCAGGAAGATATTTCTTCAGCCTGACCTAAATTTCTTTTACAGGTGAATGGTCAATATCTAAACCCATTTAAGGCTGATAAACAGGGTTTTAAAACATATTATAGGGGCCGGCCTGGTCCCGCCGAGGGTTCGGATCCCACATACAGACCGGTTCCCANCAGCGCACACTTCTCAGGGTCGCACTGTCTCCTGGCACAGCCGCTCCAGACCCGTCGCCATAGTTTCGGTCATCTTAGTTCTGGGGCTGGGAAGTCCAAAGTCCATCTGGTGGTGGTGACAGTGACCCAGGGGTCTCACGCTGTAAGATGGTGGAAGCAGAGAGAGCAGAGACAGACTCTTTTCTTTCTTCTTTGAAAAGGTTTTGTTTTTCTTGTACTTCTCTTATACTCTGTGGCCCCCAGGGATTTGGCTCTTTATATCAGGAGGGAGGTCTGAGTGCCTCTCCTGACCCCCACTTGAATGTTCCTGCAGTGCCAGTGGTGGCTCTTGCTTCCCCGGAACTGAGGGGTTCTTAACTCCAAGAACTGCTGATAGATCTCAAATGGCCCTTAGGAACCTGGAGCACCGGGGCAGTCACCCCAAACTACCTCCCCAGACACTGGTAAATTAGCAAATGCACCCACCTTCTCTTTGCATACTGAGACTCCATTATATCTACCTAAAGTAAGGAAAAATGGACTGGGAGTAAGATCCAAGTGGTTCTTCTTTGATCAACATGTTTCATCTCCTATGTTTTGGACCATTCAGAGGCTTTGTTGCATTAAGTCATGATACTTGGCTATATTCTGATTAGCTAAGTCTGATTAGTTAAGGTTGTTGGATAAGTGATGACCTCCAGAAAAATTTTTTGTATAAGAAGCTTCTATTTTAAAACTAGAATTTCTTGTGGTCTTGCCACTCGACGATGGAGAGGAATAAATTTCATCACTAGCACAACTGTATAAAAAATGGCTTCCTCTGAGCTGGCTGGCTAGCTCAGTCAGTTAGAGCACAGTATTATAACACCAGGTCAAAGGTTCGGATCCCTATACTGGAAAACCGTGCAAGAAAAAAAAAAAAAAAAGAAAATGGTTTCCCTGGATAAGACTTGTATGCCCTTGAGTAGAAATAAAAGTGTAAATCATCAAATAAAGACTATATGAATTTTAATCTCTTATTTATTGTCATACTGTAAATTTGCCACTAAAATATGAGTATGGGAATGACATAATTACAGGTAACAGTAAAACAAAAAGATCTTTTTTCTTTCATTACTTATTAAGATGGTAATAATTGATTATGAAGAACATTTGGAAAATACAGATAATAAACCATTTTAAAAAGAAATAAAAATCACTCAGTCTCACCTCCAGAGAAAGATGTTGTTTAATATGTCTTTCTAGACTTTTTAAGTGCACACACACGCTTTGAGGAGTGTCCTCAAAAGATAGAATTTTTCTCCCCCTCTGACATGCAGTTACTCCAACTCTCAGGTTAAAGTCACCAAGGCAGGAACTGTGTCTATTTCATTTTAGACAATTACATAATTTTTATGGTCATTGACTCGTCATGCTTTGGGGAGATGGGTAAAATATGATCTGTAAGACCAGCGAATTTAGCTGTCTGGGTTCCATCATTCTGCCTGCACGCCAAGAAAACACTTGTCAATTCATTAAAGCCACAGGGAAATAAAAAGACAGACCTGTTGGTAGCCATCAAGTCTACAAAACAGCCTGTCTGACTATATTTTCCCTCTTCCAACTATAGACCATGTGGATATTGGTTAGTGTTTTGAAAGAGGTAAATATTACACCCAGGGAATTTGGTTTACCCGTCCTGACTCGCATATGCCTCAAGACGTTCACGATTTATTGGAATCCAAATGAAATAAAGAGAGCGAGCAGGCTGCTTGAACAAACAGATGGCTTTCATTAAACGGAACCATTAATCTTGTCCTGATTATTTACTGGAATGTGTTAGATGGCAATGTTTCCTTCATCTATTGATAAACTATCACCACAGAATATGTCACTGAAGTAAAATAATTGTTTGTGTGTTAATGAAAATCATTAGATAGAACAGAAGCCTCCCCTCCCTCGAATTAGGCAAATGAATGTATTTGAGAAGGAACGGGGTCGTTGTAACCTTTTCGGAGCAGCTTTTAGGATCATGGAACACAAGCACAAAGCTGAATAAATGACCTGTTGAATTATAGGAACGCTTCTAATGAAGCACTTCATGGTGAAAATCTGAGTTTTACGAAAACAATTTTAAAGGGATAATTCTTCATTTTACAAATGATGCACAATAGCATTTTTAAAGGATTAAGCATCCAGTAAATTTAACATAGTATCTAGATTTTAAAATTCTCTCTATAACATACTGAGAACATATCTTAAGTGTAAAGTGAAATTAATATAATACACAAAAGTTTAAAATGCAGGAAACATGGGCTGGCTGGTTAGCTCAGTTGGTTAGAGCATGGTGTCGCTAACACCAAGGTCAAGGGTTTGGATCCCCCTACGGACCAGCAGCAGCAAAAAAAAAAAAAAAAAAAAAAAAAAAAAAAAAAAAAAAAAAGAATATATAGGAAACATGTGGGATTGGTGAACATCTGAAGCCCCTCAGTTTAGTCTGTTGGGTTCAAAATACCTTTTACATTCTGATTAGGAAAAAAGAGGTTGGGCTTCAGCTATATTTCCCCTCTAATTTCTATATTATACATATGTGGAACTG
>NW_007737628.1:44149-46272 GCF_000696425.1 Galeopterus variegatus | reverse complement strand
TGTTAATGAGAAATGATAAATTGGTAATCATTTCTCTGAGATTTTGTCTCTTTCTGTAATGTCAGACACTATTTTGTAATAGTTTAAGTTAATTAAAACATCTCAAATTATGTCTATGAGCTAGAAACTCTTTATGTTCTTCAGGAAGATATTTCTTCAGCCTGACCTAAATTTCTTTTACAGGTGAATGGTCAATATCTAAACCCATTTAAGGCTGATAAACAGGGTTTTAAAACATATTATAGGGGCCGGCCTGGTCCCGCCGAGGGTTCGGATCCCACATACAGACCGGTTCCCACTCACTGGCTGAGTGAGGTGTGGGAGCAACACCGAGGGTTGCGATTCCGTTGCCGGTCCCGGTCCGGTACGGGCGCGACACTGAGGGTTGCGATCCGTTGCCGGACACGAAAAAAAGACAAAAAGGAAAAAAAAAAAAAAACCATATTGTAGAGCTGATAACTTTTAAACGTCACACAGAATGGCAAATAGTGGTGCACAGCTATTTTCAATTTATGGCCTTTGTGACTCTTCAATAAGATGTTGGCTTTTTTCCTCTTCTGACTCAATTTCCTTTCTGTTTCTTATTTCTTTTATAGATTGGTTCAATCTGTCTTACTTCTGAGCCAACATTTTTGAGATTAGGATCCCATTTGGGATCCTTTACTTACCCACGTCTTGCGTACACATGCTTCTACAAATGTTTACGTGGACACACATGCACACCAAGTCAATTACACTAGGACTCAGCCTAAACCTTTAATCACATGTGTACCCACATATAGGCAAAGTGCCACTAGGAAATAAGGAGACTGCTTTCATAAACTGCTCACAAAAGTCCATTTCTTTTACTTTATGTTAACATCTCATGTATTCCTGTGAAGGTTCCTTTATTTAGATTCCCAGAGGTGCAAAAACTGTTTCTTCCGATAAATCTAATTACAGAGTGGATTAAGGCCTTTAGAGACCCTAACCCTGCACAGATGGTGACATCCCATACATATAAAAGCAACATAAAGCAATTGAAGGGGTTCAGGACACGCTATCCCAAAATACTGCACCTTGGCATACTGAATAATTTAAGCTGAAGAAATTTGTTTTTTTTGTTTTTTTTTTTTTGTCTTTTGTCTTTTTTCCGTGTCCGGCAACGGATCACAACCCTCAGTGTTGCCCCCGTACCGGACCGGGGACCGGCGACGGGATCGCAAGCCTCGGTGTTGCTCCCGCACCTCGCTCAGCCAGTGAGCGGGAGCCGGTCTGTATATGGGATCCGAACCCTCGGACGGGAGCGCCGCCGCGCTTCCCAAGCGGTGCACTATCCAGTGCACCACCGGGCTGGCCCCTAAGCTGAAGAAATTTGAAAAGACCCTCATGTGAGAGGTGCACTCTACACCTAGAGGAAAAGAACACCCTTATTTCTGAAGAAGCGTTATAGAAAAGAATCTGGATAAGCAGGCCTCTCTAAATTTCCCCCAGTTTATTACCATTAGATCATACCCTTTTTGCCCTATCGTATTTCTCCACAGCTGTTCACTCTTCATCAAACCTATTATAAAAAACACCCAGGTTGACTGTTTCTTTGTGTCTTCATTTCTGGAGGCTCCCATGTCATGTAAAACTTACTATTAATTTGGGGCTGGCTGGTGATCTCAGTTGGTTAGAGCATGGTGTTATAACACCAAAGTCAAGGGTTCAGATCCCCCTATCAGCCAGCTGCCTGGACAAAACAACAACAACAAAAGAAAAAAAACACCCCCCCTGCAAAACCTATTATTAAATAAATTTGTATGCTTTTCTCTTGTTAATCTTTCTTTTGTTACAGGGTTCTCGGCCATGAACCTAAGATGGGTGAGGAAAAGATGGTCTTCCTCTCCTACACTGTTATGGCCAATGTCTGATGGGTAAAAGAAATTTGCCCACGAGAACCGTGTGATAGGAAAAGGAAAAGAGTTTATTTCTGGCAGCCAGGGCTACGCAGGCCAATCAAAGTGCACAGCCCCGAGTTGAAACCTCTCGCAGCTTTTATTTTTAGCTAGGCGGGAATTTTTCACGCCTGACACAATCTAGCCAATGCAAGCAAGCCAGCGATACATAAGCTAATTTTGTGGTTAGCCCTGTAGCCCCTC
>NW_007737628.1:33238-43460 GCF_000696425.1 Galeopterus variegatus | reverse complement strand
GTATCAGCCAGCTGCCCGGACAAAACAACAACAACAACAACAAAAAACATCCCCCCTGCAAAACCTATTATTAAATAAATTTGTATGCTTTTCTCTTGTTAATCTTTCTTTTGTTACAGGGTTCTCGGCCATGAACCTAAGATGGGTGAGGAAAAGATGGTCTTCCTCTCCTACACTGTTATGGCCAATGTCTGATGGGTAAAAGAAATTTGCCCACGAGAACCGGGTGATAGGAAAAGGAAAAGAGTTTATTTCTGGCAGCTAGGGCTACGCAGGCCAATCAAAGTGCGCAGCCCCGAGTTGAAACCTCTCGCAGCTTTTATTTTTAGCTAGGCGGGAATTTTTCACGCCTGACACAATCTAGCCAATGCAAGCAAGCCAGCGATACATAAGCTAATTTTGTGGTTAGCCCTGTAGCCCCTCCCCACCCTGGATGCCCCGTAGGGACTTTCCAGGCTAAAATGGCAGAGCCACCTAAAATGGCGTTGGCCATGCTACTCTGTTCATTCCCCCATTTATTTATTTATTTATTTATTTATTTATTTATTTATTTATTTCCTTTTTGTCTTTTTTTGTGACCGGTAATGGGATCGCAACCCTCGGTGTCGCGCCCGCACCGTGCTCAACCAGTGAGCGGACCGGTCTCTACATGGGATTGAACCCTCGGCGGGAGCGCCGCCCTCTACTGAGTACACCACCGGGCCGGCCCCCCCCATTTATTTTAGCAAGCGATTTGTACAGAAGCAGAATGCATATGTTAAGGTCAGTAGGGGTTGGGGCATCCCTTAACAACACAATACAATAAGAATAATTTAATTTTCACAATGAGCCCCCAATTTTGAGAAATTCTCTCCTTAATGCCACTGCTTTGCTGGTGTTCAAGGTGCATACTTGGTCCCCTTCTCGAGTCATTGAAATCCTGCATGTGTATTTACAGCCATGCAGGTGCAGCCACACAGGCGCAGGGTCCAAGCCTCATATTGCCCTGGTGGTCTTTGTTAGCCTCCGGGAGGTCAACTTGACTGCATTTCTCCTCTCCCCCTTTTTTCTTCTCGCCACTCAAGGCTCTTAGCTCATAGACTATTCATCCTGTGGTTCCCATCTCCTTGCTGTTGGGGGTCGAGGCCTCCAGATTTATGCAGAAGGAGATAATGATTCTGCACTAGTGTGCAGCAGGGAGAGAGATCCCCTAGGGCTATGGTTCCACCTGTGCTGTTCCTCCCTGCCCTCCAGTGATGGGGTGGGCTGAAGGTTTATTTGTACTTTTGTTCATTTCTCATTCATTCATTTATTCATTAGAATATACAGATGAATGGTCCAGAATATGCTGCAGTGGCCAAGGCTTATTTTGAGCTGAAGATATTTCGGAATCAACACTTGCAGGAAGATGCTCTTTCTGAACTCCCCTTATCATCTTAAAAGCAAAACCTCACAAAAGAAGTCAACTGCCATAAATGTCCTCTCTGGAAGTTTCATGACCAGGGAGGATTGACTTATCGATGAAGAGAGATGTCAGCACGAGTCAGCACCTGGATGAGAAATTGCCTAAACAGACATTGTCATAAAATTATTGCTTTAGACTGAATGTTTGTGTCCTCCCAAAATGCTTATGTTGAAATGTAATCCCCAATGTGAGGGTATTTGGAGATAGGGCCTTTGGAAGTAATTAGGACATGGGGGTAGAGCCTTCATACATGGGGGTAGTGCTGTTATAAAAGAGGCCCCCAAGAGCCTCCTTGCCCTTCCAGCAGGTGGGAACAGAGAGAAAAGAGACTGTCTATGAAATAGGAAGCATGGCCTAACCAGACAGCAAACCTGCCGGTGCCTGAATCTTGGACTTCCCAGCCTCCAGAACTGTGAGAAATAAATTTGTTGTTTACGGTATTTTTGTTATATCTTCCTGAATGGATTAAGACAACTTTCATATCTCCTATTTATTCTCCTGTGGGCCTATTTATTTTTCTTAAAAGTCACTTGTTCTCCCCCAAATTTCCCTCTGGCCCTCCCCATCCCCTGTTAAGATGGTATATAAGCCCCAAATTTAACCATCTCTTTGAGTCACATTTCCTTGTGAACACCTATGTGTATGTACATATGTAATTAAATCTGTTATTCCCCCTCTTGCTAATCTTTTGTCAGTTTAATTTGCAGGCCCCAAACACTGAACATGAGAGGGTAGAGGAGAAGTCTTTTCTCTCCGACATAATCCTTCACGTACTTATCTGTCTTATCCATCATTCAACTAATGCAGTTTTTGAGTGGAGACTCTTCCAGGTACTGTGCCAGGCACTGGTGAATGGGGGGGGGTGTGGGGGGGGAAATTATCCAGGACACACTGTCCCTTCTTTTGAGTAGCAAACAGATGTAAACAAATGATCACATCATAAGGTGTGTGAGTGTGAGCGAGGCATGCACAGTGGAGGAGATCGTCTTGCTTAGGTGAGTGGGTGCCACCGTGTCCTCCTGCAAGAAGAACGCTGAAAGACTGGTCTCTTGGAACCCCTGAGAAGTTCCTCCAACAGAAGAGGTGCAGAAGTAGCATAGGGGATCCCCTTAGGAGACAATGCCAGTGTTGGCTGGGTTGCTTTGAAGTGAGTATAAACTCAGGTATTTCTGGCCAGCTGAATTTCCAACTGTTTCAAGTTTTTAAAACAGGAACATTTTCAGATGTGCAGAAAGGTTTGCTTATTCTTCTTACCTTCTCCTCTTTAATGGAAATTTTTGCTTTAGATGTTGCACAGGTGACTGAAGTATTCCCGCTCTGAGAGTAGATTAAAAAGTGCTCATCGCAGTTCTAGATGTGTTTGATGTCGAGTTTGGCTTTTGGATACTTGGCCTCATGAGCTTATACATCTCGGGCCTTCTAAATCAGAAACTGATCCTTAACGTGCTAACAGCATTGCTCCCCAGATTCCCAGGAGGAAGCACAGGGATGCTGTTTGACTTCCTCTATTGTTCTGTGGATGGCATGAAAAGATTCTCTTTAAAAGAAATTGGGAACTAGAACAAGATATCTTGTTTCTGTTATCTCTAGCCAGGAAAGAAGTGTCTCTCTCTCTCTCTTTTTAAATCTTTTTCAGCGTAGATCAGATTTGCCTTGCATGTTTTAGAGTTTCTTATGAGCACCAGATAAGGGCTCTGTGAGGAACGAGGTGGAAATAGTCTCTGGTGCCATTTGCTTTGTTAGACTCTGGGAGCGAGGGTCAGAAAACTGAAGCTGGATAAATAAAATAAAGGCAGACGGGGTTTTATAGAAGTTCAGTTGGGTGTTTGCATACTATAGACCCCTCAGTGGGAGGCAGAGTGCTCAATCCTGTGTTACATAGTAAAGAACATTTCTTTATGATTATAATTAACCATTTAGCAGAGTATTTGGAAATGCTAACTTAGTCCATCAAGATAGATCCTTTTGCCCAGTTGGAATGAAGCCTATCACAGCAGGAGCTGGGGCCCAGTGTACTGCGAGGTCCTTATTGAGGGAGAATCTCTCTCTCTCTCTGTCTGTCATATTGTCTGTCTGTCTCTCTCTCTGTCTGTCTGTCTCTCTCTCTGTCTGTCATATTCAAGGTCAATAATACGCGGTGGTGTTTTTTATAGTGAAGACATAGTCTCAATTGGGAAAAGGTAAAAGAATACTCTAAAAACAATGTCTGAGCGAAAGAACATCTTTTTGAAGGTACATGTAGAATCAAGTCATCTTTACACTAAGAGTAAAAACAGTCAGTATAATTTAGTGTTATTCTTCAACTCGAGAAGCTAACCCTGAAAAGCATCTGTCTCTTTTTGTATTGACTATCCTTCTACATGAGAAAACCTTGAGGGGCTGGCCTGTTAGGAAAAAAAAAAAAAGAAAGCTAACCCTGAAAACGCTTATAAGCTTTTTATAAGTTTTTTTATTTTGTTGAGTTAAAACTTGAGGAAAATACCTTATAATTAGGCTAAGTGAACACACACATTCTCTCACTGCAGGGGGTAGAGTCCCACAAAAATCAAAGACAGTGTAGAAAAGACAACCTAGGACATGGAATTTCTTTTAGATTTACCATTTTTTCTTTCCTTTTTCCTTTTTTTTTTTGGTTTGGTTTGGGGCTAAATGACAAATCTTTATCATATCGAGCCATCAAGTGCTTATTTTCCTGGTTGCATTTCATCACCTAAAATGGTTTTTGTATGTGTACACATTGCTCTTCTTTAATAGAAACCTGATGAACTTCAGAATTTATTTGAAATACGTATTCAATATAAACCATTGTTCGTTTTTTTTTTTTTTCAAAAGGAGAGTAACACAGCAGCCTCCAATTGCTTTCAATTTTTTTTTCCTATTCTCTCATCTCATTCCTCATAGCAGCCCTGTTCAGGCCAAACGGAAATATTGTAAACATGAAAACATGCTCAAGTTCCTTAATAATCAAAGAAATGCATATTAAAGTGACATGCTATGATTTCTCCTATCATCGTGACAGAAACGAAAGATATTAATCATATGTGCTGCTGGTGAAGAAGAGGGACAAAGGGAACTCGGAGAGAACATTCCCTCCCTTCTCTCAGCATTCCAGCTCTGGTTTTTCTGGAAGCTGCTCTATCCCTGCCCCTGCAGTCTGTAAATCATCCCATATTCTCACAGTAAATCCTTTCTCTTCTTTTGCTTCCATTTTTATTATTTTACTTTTTATTTTCGCAAGTAAAGAGTATGAACTAATTTAATGAATCTTTTGCCTTCCTTTCATCCTGTTTTCTCTTTACGCTATTTACTACTTTTGCAAATTGATCAAATGCTGGTTTCCTAATTTTTTTCCTGGACCCTGCATTGGATCACTTTCAGATATAAGCCTTTTTCTTAGGCATTCTGGGTATCGTTCCTTTGTCTCAGGGTGATTTCACAGACCTCAAGTCTTTTCTCCTCCCTTTTCTAAACTTCAAACAAAAAAGGGAGATCTATTCACACTTGTGGATGACTGTCACACTGAGGTATTAATTGCTCTTGGCCCTACTCACAATATATCTCTTAAATCTACAGCTGGGGGCAGATGAATGTGCTCAGCTCCCTACCTACTATGGTTTGAATGTGTCTCCCAAAAGTTCATGCGTTGCCTACTTAATTGCCTTTGTAACAGTATTAAGAGATGATTAGGTTTAGGAAGGCTCCACCCTCATGAACGGACTAAGGCCATTACTGAGGGAGTGGCTTACTTATTGTGGGAGTGGGCTCCTGATAAAACGATGAGTTCAGCCCCCATCTCTTGTGCTGTCTTGCTCTTCTGCCTTCTACCATGGGATGATGCAGCACGAAGCTCTCACCAGATGCTGCCATCATCCTCTTGGACTAATCAGCCTCCAGAATTGTGAGCCAAATAAATTTGTTTATTTGTTTATTATAAATTACCCGGTCTGTGGTATTCTGTTATAGTAGCATAGGATGAACTAAGACACTACCCAGAACCTATAAGATTCATCAAGTGGGGTTTTTGTACTCAGGTATGACGCCTGGCTAACCAGCTCCCCAACTTGTCCTTTGATTCTTTGAACCAAAAACTGTAACCCATAAGGCCGGCCCGTGGCTCACTCGGTAGAGTGCAGAGCTGATAACACCAAGGTCACAGGTTCGGATCCTATATAGGGATGGCCGTGTGCTCACTGGCTGAGCGTGGTGCTGACAACACCAAGCCAAGGGTTGAGATCCCCTTACCGGTCATCTTTTAAAAAACAAACAAATAAACAAACAAAAAACTGTAACCCATAGAGTGATCTGCAATCCCCAGGGAGAGCCACACCTCCAGGATAGATTGTAGTCCCCGCGATGGACTGCCACCAGGATTCTTTTCTCTGCCTCAACCTTATAGGAGAGAAAAAGTAATTTTCTCTCTCCCCTTTGGACAGAAGAAAAAGTTGTATCTTTTCTTCTCCCGTCACAAGGTTTCTGGCTGAGTCACTGTATGGGTTAAAGGTGTCCCTCAAAAGTTCATGTTTTGGCACCTTGACCCCCACTGTGACCGTGTTAAGAGGGTGGGAAATACAATTGTGGTATTTGAAAGGTGGGGCCTTTGAGAGGTGATTGGATCACAAGGACTGTGTCCTCATGAATGGATTCATCTATTCATGGAATAATGGGTTGATGGTTTAATGAAGGAGTGGTTCTTGTTGGAAATAAATTAAAATGTAGGGGGGACATAGAATATAAGTAGTAGAATTGTAGGAAAATATAACCTTAATGTACACAGTCTTGTAACAATGCATAATAAGCAAAGCAGTTTTTTTTAGGGGCCAGAACAAGGGTCAGGCCCGAGCACACTAAACAATGCATAAGCAATGCAGCTTATCAGGGGCCGTGACAAAGGCCAGGCCCAAGGGCACTAAACATTAATAGCCCCCCACCGGTTCCAGGAAATAGCTGGTTCAAAGCAAGGCCCCGGGGAAGGTAAACAATTGAGAAATGCGCTAAAGGGGTGCCAGCCTGCTAAAACCCACCTGTAAACCCAAAAGGCGCCAGCTGAAGCCCACCTGTAAATCTAAAAGCGCCACAGATAACCAACAGTTGATCCTATCACAATATCCGTTCAAAAAACTGTATAAAAGCTGCTTGCATTGTGAATTCGGGGCCGCTCCTGTCCTGAAAATGGGGCGACCTCCAGCATGCCGGAAATAAAACCTCTTGCTTGTGCATCGATCTCTCTGCCTCCTGGTCTTTGCGAGATGAGCCTTCCCATCAAGTTAAGATTCGTGCTTTTAGGCCGGTCTTACATTTTGATGGCTTTATAAGGAGAGTGAGTGAGAACATTAGCTCTCTTGCTCAGGCCATTCTTGCCACGTGACACCTTGCCTTACTGTACAGAGTCACCACCAAGAAGCCCTCACCAGATGTGTTCCCTGGACCGTGGACTTCCCAGCCTCCCAAACTGTACAAAATAAATCTCATTTCTCTATAACTTACCCAGTTTCAGGTATTGTGTTATAAGCGACAGAAATGGAATAATACACAAGCACTTATAACAAAAGATGGATTAACAAGAGAAAAGCATACAAATTTATTTAATGTAAGGTTTACATGACACAGGAGACTTTAGAAATGAAGATGCAAAGAAATAGAGAAGACCGTGTGTTTATACTTAGGTTTGATGAAGCGTGGACAGTCGTGTAGAATTATGATGGGACAAAGGGAGCTGATCTAATGGTAATAAACAGGGGGAACCCAGCAAGGCCTCTTTGTTTAGATTCTTCTCTGTGTCTTTGTGTTTTCATTCCTTTTCTCCAGGTAGGGGGAGACCCTTTTTGAATGAGGGTCTTATGTCCTATTTTAGAAAAGGTCAGAGAATTCTTTATGGCCTGCTTTAGGGGAGAATGGCAGGAGAAGGTGAGAGAGACTCTCCTGCTTCTGCTCTTTTCTCAAACACCAAAGTGTCATATTTTGGGGGGGGTAGTGTGTCTTGAACCCCAACGTCCTCTTAATACTTGGTTGGGATGAGCCCCTGTAACAATAGATGAATTAACAAGAGAAAAACAAACAAGTTTATTAGCATGTATGCTTCATTGTATACATGGGCAAAACCCAGAGAAATAAGTTAAACCTCAAAGAAGTGGATCTGAGTTGGGGCTTAAATGTCATCATTCACTGAAACAGTGTGGGAGAGGCTTATGGGGAGATGATCGGGAAAAGTATGATAAACAAAAGAAAGGTTTGTTATGCAGATTTAAGTCAGTGCCTTCTCCACTGATGAAAATCTCTAGTGATTCAGAGTCATCTTCTCTTCACCATACAGAGGGAGATCCCCCACAAATGGAGATTTCCTTTATAGATGTAAATTTCCCTTACAAAAGGGTCATTTCTACTCTATTTTCAGGACTTCTCCTGCATTTGCAGTTTTTCAAAATGATCCTTCCATCAGAGAGGCATTTTTGGGGGTGGCATATTCTGGTCTCCTACAATCATATTTTGGGGTGGCATGATTTTTGGTCTCCTACAATCTATAGAATTTTACCTATGGGGTTTATGCCTCCCAGGATGCAACCAAACCTTTCTTTTTTCTTTCTTTTATTTGGGGGTGGGAGGAGGTGCTGGTTGGTATGGTGATCCGAACCCTTGACCTTGGTGTTGTAACGCTGCAGTCTAACCAACTGAGCTAACCGGCCAGCCCTTGAACCTTCTTTCTTGCCCTGAGTTTTGTGCCACAGAGACAGGCTGCGCGTGTGGATCTTACTCTGACGGGCTCACAGCTCATTATTCAGTATTTTGGTAGCCACACACCCTCTGTCTCTGAGACAGGAAGCAGACTCAGAGGGAGGTATAACATGTCTTATTACTTTTTTGCAGTTTGGCTCTTGTTGGATTTTTCTCAACGCAGCTCCACTGGAAATAACAGCGGGTGGAAATTTCTAACAGGTTTTGGCATGAGGTTGTCTCTCGGTCTGAGTTTTCACTAGAGGGGAAGCAAGCTGATGAGGAATCCAGTTATCCTTTGCACAATGACCTAGCAATGTCTTCCCACTGCATGCAGTCCACCCAGCCCTCTGTGGGTTTCGACATTCTGCACATTCTGGCCAGCCCCTCGTCCCCACCTTCCACTCTCACAGGCTGGCCTCCTTTGCCGTTTATTCTTGCCACTTTTCTTTTTTTTTTTTTCGTCTTTTTGGTGACCGGCCGTACCGCGCTCAACCAGTGAGCACACCGGCCATCCCTATATAGGATCCGAACCCGTGGCAGGAGCGCTGCTGCGCTCCCGGCGCCGCACTCTCCCGAGTGCGCCACAGGGTCGGCCCATATTCTTGCCACTTTTCTTCGAGCAGATTCTCTTTCTCTCCTCAGCTAAATCCTCTCATGTGATGCTGAGATCAAATTCCATCTCCTACATGAAGCCTTTTCATAAACCCAGTGTGCACTGAAATCCTCTGTTTTCATCCATTCATTCATTCACCAAATAGGTATTTGTTAGATGTTTATACTGTGCCAATCACCGTGCTTCATGGGAATCCCACGGTAATGGAGGCAGACCTGTTCCTGCCTTCAGGGGACTGAGAGTCTTGAAGGAGACCTAGGCATTACACATACAAAAAATCACATAATGAAAGATTCTTTCAGTCTTCCTTGTAATCCTTATAAATTAATTAGGGTAATCTTTTTTTGTTTTTGCAAAAATAAAACACAGTTCTGGACTACAGGCCCAGACATGAATTTCCTAGGAAGGTCTTGAGTTACCTAACAGAACTGAAGGGAGATCTGGAACCTCAGCTTCCCATTGGCAGGAAGAGAGACCCTCTAGGGATCTCAGCTGCAGAAACATTAGAACTTTCTCTTTAAAGCACTGCCTCAGTGTCAATAACTGCAACTTTCTATATCTATGCCAAGTTTCAACTCTCAGGAGAAAATTGGAATATTTAAGTTTGAGTCAGGTGATTATCGCTAATCATTCAGGCAGGTAGAGGTGGATAAGGAAGCTGGGGCCACTGAGGGCCTTCCCTTGTGGGAGGGATCCTTTTCCAGAGTTGGGAGAATTGCTGTGATCTGGAGTCATCCTCCTGTGGATGCTGCACTACGCTCCCAGGTTGCCCCTGAAGGTTGAAGAACTTACTCCTCCAGCTCTGGGAGTGCTGTAGGCGAAATGGGAGCTTCTGGTGGTCAGCAACCCTTGGGAATTGCCTCTGCTAAAGATGTCACCTTTCCCTCTCCCACAACCATGCATACCATGCCAGCACCTTGGGCCCAGCCTGGGGACCAGAGATATGGAGCCGGGGACCAGACCCCACCCACAACCAGGCACACTGCCAGCACCAAGAAGCATGCCCAAAACATCACCTCCATGTGGGTGGGCCACCACAATAACCATGGCTATCGCAAAAGTGGTTCGATACCACAACCACCACACAGATGGTCCACCAGCCACTGAAGTGCATTGACACAAGGAGAGTCACCAGCAGAGATAAGAAAAGAAGAGGATGTCTTTCTCCACAAAGCCCATTCCAGAGTGACAGAAGAAGATCTGCTCTATGGTAATATTGGGGGACCTGATCACACCTCTCAGCATTGGACAGATCATCTAGGCAACAAATCAACAGAGTAACCATTATTCTTTCAGAAGGAGAGAAGAAATCTAGGGTAATTAGAGGGGGGGAAGGAGAGGGGGATAGGGAGAGATTAGAAAAGGGGCATAAAGCATAAGTATGATTTGGAACAATATATATGCTAGTAATATTGATTTGATCAACATATCTCAATGTTGAAACCCCCAGAATA
>NW_007737628.1:30819-32508 GCF_000696425.1 Galeopterus variegatus | reverse complement strand
ATATAGGGATGGCTGGTTAGCTCACTTGGGAGAGCGTGGTGCTGGCAACAGCAAGCCAAGGGTTAAGATCCCCTTACTGGTCATCTTTAAAAAAAAAAAAGAAGTCACCTTTCACCCAAGGTCACGCTCCTGCCTGGGCATCCCACACCCAATGACTGGTGGGAATGTGCGGAGCTGTCTAAAGGCCTGGCATGGGACAATTTTGGAGGGACAGCCCAGCATCAGAGCTTCCCACAGGGGCCTACACCACAGCCCAACTTCTCTGTCTGCCCTGTCCTGAGTCCTTCCTTTCCTCCATAGGTGGTGGCCTTGGGAGCACTCCCTAATGACTTCCTGTACCCTAATCTCCTCCTCAGAGTCTGCTTCCTGAGCAACTCGATTGGCAACACACCCCAGTGGGATTTTATAGCTCCTTGTCATGGTCACACAATCACATTTATTATTATATATTATTGGGCATAGTTTGTTAATTACTTCACATGTTCCTTATGCCTTCTGCTATGGTCTGAATGTCCCTGTCCCTCCCCCCACCCCATTCTTATGTTGAAATCCTAACCCTCAAGGTGATGGTATTAGGAAGTGGAAATTTTGGGGGTAATTAGGTCATGAGGGTGGAACAAATGGAATTAGTGTCCTTATGAAAGGGTCCCTGGAGAGCAAGCTTTCCCCTTCTACCATGTGAGGACACAGTGAGAAGACACCATCTATAAACCAGGAAGCCCCCACCAGACATCGAACCTGCTGGCACCTTGATCTTGGACTTCCCAGCCTTCAGAACTGTGAGAAATAAATTTCTGTTGTTTATAAGCCACCTAGTCTATGGTACTCTGTTATGTCAGCCCAAACGGACTAAGACACCTTCCAAACTAGACTAAAGATTTTCTATGGGTAGAAACCTTAACTTGTCTGATATCTAGACCTCAACCCCAGTTGCAACATGAGGCACACAGGCATCACTTAACTATGTGTTCATGGATGGATCATCCCCAGCTGAGGGACAAAGTCATGCTAAGTCTAACANATAACCTCATAAAATGTGCTCAAGTACATGATTCTAAGAGATGCTTCCATTCTCTGAGCAGATGTGTTGTGTGGGTGGGGTGGGGGAAGGACACCTGTGCTAGACTATGACATCTTCTGTCTCAATGCCTAACTATGTGTTCATGGATGGATCATCCCCAGCTGAGGGACAAAGTCATGCTAAGTCTAACATGTCAAAATGTTGCTGTTTTAGAGGGATCAGAGATTTAACATAAGACCTCTTTTAAAAGGGTTTCAGCTGTAGTCGACAGGTTTTTTTCTTTTTTGTTTGTTCAGTAACTGGCTCATTGTTTTTAGAGACTAGAAAATTCTTTTTCCCGTTTGGTGGCTGGACAGTATGGGGATCTGAACCCTTGACCTTGGTATTACAAGGATGGGTTTTCTTTTTTTTTTTTTTCCTTTTTTTTTGTCTTTTTTCGTGACCGGCAATGGAATCGCAACCCTCGGCGCTGCCCCCGCACCTTGCTCAGCCAGTGAGCAGCCGGTCTGTATGTGGGATCCGAACCCGGGATCCGAACCCTCGGCGGGAGCGCCACCGCGCTCCCAAGCGGCGCACTGTAGCAGTGCGCCACTGGGTTGGCCCTACAAGGATGGGTTTTCTTTTTTTTTTTTTTTTCCTTTTTTTTTGTCTTTTTTCGTGCCCGGCAA
>NW_007737628.1:16939-30037 GCF_000696425.1 Galeopterus variegatus | reverse complement strand
CCCCCCATTCAGTATTTTGAAGAGAATCATTTACCAGTCACAGAGGGACTTTAGGAATCAACCATCTCTGCCAGCACATTTGTGATCATGCCAATTCTAAAACAGATAAAGAGTGATTCCTTTTACCTAGAGAATGTTCAGTTTTAAAAATGGAATGAAAACATGATTTTCTAGTGCTTCACCCAGTCTCTTAGACAGTCCCACCCCCAGTCCACTCGGAGTTGATGCTTGGGAAGTTATTACCCATCAGGTTCTGTTTGATTCTGATAAGGTAATCGTATTTCATACAGCTACCCCACAACGCAGGCACATTTTCCCCACTCAGTACACACGTATAGTTTCCTTTCATTCTGGAAAAATTGTGCTGTGAGCACAGCAAGGAGAATAAGTCCTATGTTTTCCCTCTTGTAAGGAATGTATTTTTATGATATGTTTTTTAATTGATTAAGAGGTGAGGGTAATAAATGAACATCTGATCCAAGTTTCAGCAAAGGACTCTTTATTGGAGTACAGACTCTAAAAAGTTATTTTAGGCAAGTACCCAGAGGCAGTTTTTAAAACCATGAGACCACGATTCTAAATGAATTCTGCCACTCTTTAGAAAGAAATTAAGAGTTTCCTTACAAGTGGAGTGGCTAGTGGGCTGAGAGGACATATTTTAAAATAGTTGGACCCAAACATAGTCTGGATTTGCATTTTTTAAAGTCTATAGTTTGCTTTTCACATATTCTCTCTCCTAGTGACTCCGGCATTGTATGGTCTAAGTAACTTTCTTACAAAGGTACCTTGGGTTTGTTTTATGAGGTGTGGAGTAGAGAGCCAGCCTGGTGCTTTGACTGGCTGAACTTTCCATCCTGCTTTAAACAACTTGGGAAAAGTCAGCGTGATTTACAATAGCCGTTACAGCTCCCTTTTGCTTAGCCAGGAATATTCTCCCACTAAAAAAAAAAAAAAAAAAAAAAGGCACATTTTGAACTGTTCTCATTCAGGTTTCTAGACTAATTATAGTAGTGATTTATTAATTTAAAAAGTTTATGTAACTAAGGGGTCTCGCTTACTAAGTGATGGTAGGATGAAAATAGTTTAAAAGATCACGCATCCTTCTAGCTATATCCAGTACAATCTTAAAGGCAGGGAGTATCTACTGAGCTTATATAGAGTATGAGACTGCCTGGTTATTTTTATGAATTATTCCCATGTGTTGGGCATAACAGCCCACGATCATGCAGCAGGTGCTGCTGTCTATAACATTCACTGGGGTCTTTTCAGGCTGGTGTTTTAGGTTGTGTGCATCCATGTGGTCGAAATGAAAATTACATACACACATACATTACCCCTCTACCATCCAAAAAGACCCTGCTCCCCACCCCCAAAATGTTTCTGAAAGATTAGGATGCCAGGCATGTGTTTGCAAAAGCTTGCTTGAAATGATCATCAGTGCTAATACCTTTTAAATTGTGTAGTGCCTTTTCCTTATAGGGACCTTGAAGAGCTTCCTTTGTATTTATTATGTACTTGGGAACAAAAAACTCCTATTTTGTATGGAGGTGAAAACCATGGGCATACAAGCTTTGGAGACAGTGACACGTACGAGACCAATGTGCACCCTCAGGCATGCTTCCTGCTCTAGATAGAACATAGGCTGTCTATAGCCCCCACCTCTGAGGATAGAGGCTGGGGTCCAGGCCCTTGGGTGCAAAGGTGCCTCATAGCATAGACAGCATTCAGCACATGCAAACCCACTGCCCACGTTTGAGCTCAGCGATTTGCTAGTTCTGTTGCTCTCTTAAGATCTGACTACCAAATAGATCCAGAAATACTTCAGTTTGCTCAAGAAAATACACACTCTCATGGAAAGTTTTTCAAAGTGATGTCCTCCACATCTTCAAGTCACGTTAAGGCTGAATAAGCGTGCACATATGCCCCAAATTATCACTATAACAGAATATTTTCCAAATGTATTTTTCCTTTAAAAAAAAAAAAAAAAAAAAAAAAAAAAAAAAAAAGAAGATAGTCTGCCTATTATGTATAATTCTTTGCCATAGCTGCAATTCCTTGCCCTTCTCAGACACCAAAGACAGCCTGCTGGCATGCAAGTAAGTGAGATGAAATTATTTAGTAAGTTGGTAGAGTCGGACTCTTCTCTCATTTTATTTATTTATTTGGCAGCCGGTCAGTACAGGGACTTATTTATTTTTTTAAAAAGGGAAATATTTGGAAAAAGCATTAGAGACCAACTCCGGGTGATATATCTGACAATTGATGCCAACACCTCAGGTATCAGGACCTTCCAATTGAGGACTTTTGCTCCAACTAGACCAGTACAGTCAGAGCAATTAATTATTGTGGTATGGAATTTTTACCATTTAACAGGCTATTAAGGGATAGACTGTCCTTTGTTTCAAAAGGTCAAAACAGTTCCTAGTCCTAGCAAAAATTAGTTCTTGATTTAATATGTCTGTTGTGCAGTGTTTACCAATAGCAAAGTTTCAAAGAAGGGAGCCGAGACCCTTTGCAAGGACGACATGCAAATTTTTTTAAGTATTTCATAGTTTTTAGCCAGACTAGACTATGTGATGTGCTCTGCTATGCCCATTAGAAAAAACGTTGTTTCGGGCCGGCCCAGTGGCGCACTGCTACAGTGCACCGCTTGGGAAGTGTGGCGGCGCTCCCGCTGAGGGTTTGGATCCCACATACAGACCGGTTCCCGCTCACTGGCTGAGCGAGGCGCGGGAGCAACACCGAGGGTTGCGATTCCGTTGCCGGTCTTGGTCCGGTACGGGCGCGACACTGAGGGTTGCGATCCGTTGCCGGACATGAAAAAAGACAAAAAGGAAAAAAAAAAAAAAAAAGAAAAAACGTTGTTTCAGCCTACTAGAATGCTCTTCCTATTTCTGCCTGCTGAAATCCTAAGATGTGTTGGGATGCAGAAAGCTGTTACCACCAAATATGGTGCTTTGACAGGATGGAATAAAGAAGCAGCCTCAAGGTTTCTCTGATCGCCATCCCTCAGTTCTCTGTCACTCTCCAAAGCACAGGATGAAACTCGTTCCTTATCTGCCTGAAGTCTGGACACAACGAAGAAGACAATTACCTCTGGTCCTTTCCCTGAGTTTTCATTAACTTAACTCATGTCACAGGAAGGAAGATTGGAGTCTGTCAACACCCCTAGACTAACTTTGGTCACAGACCATTGTTTTCTATTTCAGTCCCATTCAGTATTTTTTTTTTTGTCTTTTTTTTCCGTGTCCGGCAACAGATCGCAACCCTCAGTGTTCCATTGTTTTCTATTTCCGTCCCATTCAGTATTTTTTTTTTTGTCTTTTTTTTCCGTGTCCGGCGACAGATCGCAACCCTCAGTGTTGCCCCTGTACCGGACCGGGGACCGGCAACGGGATCGCAACCCTCGGTGTTGCTCCCGCGCCTCGCTCAGCCAGTGAGCGGGAACCGGTCTGTATGTGGGATCCGACCCCGCGGGCGGGAGCGCCGCCGCGCTTCCCAAGCGGCGCACTATCCAGTGCGCCACCGGGCCGGCCCCCCATTCAGTATTTTTTTTTTTGTCTTTTTTTTCCGTGTCCGGCGACAGATCGCAACCCTCAGTGTTGCCCCTGTACCGGACCGGGGACCGGCAACGGGATCGCAACCCTCGGTGTTGCTCCCGCGCCTCGCTCAGCCAGTGAGCGGGAACCGGTCTGTATGTGGGATCCGACCCCGCGGGCGGGAGCGCCGCCGCGCTTCCCAAGCGGCGCACTATCCAGTGCGCCACCGGGCCGGCCCCCCATTCAGTATTTTGAAGAGAATCATTTACCAGTCACTGTCTGCTCTGTGGGCCAAATAGCCTTGGTCTCAGGCCATTGTGTGTTCTCCAGGCCCATTGCATGCCCCCTAAGAAGTATTTACTCTGATACCCCATTTCCACTTTCCCTATGATGAAGGGTATGTAAGCTCTGTACCCCAATGGAAAAGTGGGACATTTCTCTCTTGTGATTTCCCTGTGCTTTGCCTTCTCCCAGCATGTTAGATAATAAAATTTGTTATGCCTTTTCTCCTTCTTAATATAAATTTGCAGTGATTTTTATTAATGAACCTTCAGGAGTAAAGAGGAAGTTTCCCCTTGGCCCCTGCAGGTGCATCTCACTTGCCTATGCTTTGATTCAGGCTTTTCTGATCACCTCGTCAATGGAGTGATCTCTTTTCTGCACCTTCACTGAATGAACTTTAATCATTCTTTTGTGACATTTATCATATCCTCTTTTGTACTGTTGTTATTTGTGTTTATGTTCTGAGAGATTATAACTGAAGAGGATGGGAGATGCTACCCCAAAACATGCTACTTTGGCATAAAAATCATTTTGAGCTGAAGGCATTTGAGTTTCTGAAATCTTTTATCTGTCTTTTCTCTTGCCAATCTGACTGTTTAATTTGCAGTCCCCCAGGGACAAAACATAAGAGGGCAGAGAAAAAGTTTTTTCTCCCTGACATGATTTTCTTGCTGGGAAAAGGGGATATCCTACAGTATGTATCGTGTAAAGATTTGGACAGGCAGACCTGAGTGTTTGAATTTTTGCATTGGCACGTCTCTTGGGCAAATTACTCAGCCAATCTGAACCTCCTTTACTTCATCTATAAAATGGGGATAGTAACTTTACAACTTCTCAGGGCTGCTGTAGGGAGTAAATCAGACAATGTATATGAAGTGTTTAGCATAGCGTCTGGCACATAACGTGTGCACTGAGTGTTAGCTTTGGCTACCGTTGCTTATCATGATTTTTGTAGCCTTCACAGCAAATATTTTATATTTTATGACTTCAATGACTATCGAATTAATTCTGATTGAACTTGGCACATTTGGCAACATAGGCAACAATAAAAAAGAATCAAAACTTGAACTTGGCACATAGGCAACCAATCAAAAAGAATCAAAAAAGCAGCTATTGGAAAGTTTTCCTTCTTTCCCTTTTCTGAATTCCTGGAGTTCTATAAGCACTCATACTTTAAACCATGTTTTTATTTTATTTCCTCTACTAGATCCTAAATTTCTTGAGCATTGGGACTGTCTACATGTGTGTATTTCCTACAGGAATAAAGTGGGTAATTAATAAACATTTGCTTAATGAATGAAAGATTCTCTTGCCGTATTTTGCCTTGCATTTATTAAACTCCTCAGATAATTTATTTTGTGTTGGAGAAACCTGGCTGACTTTCCTAATCACTGTTCCTGACAGCCAGGGAGTCATCACTATCTTTACCAAGCTAAAAATCTGCCCTTGAAAAGAAATCGTTAGTGGAGTCAGAAATGGAATTCAGGAGTCCAGGCCAACAGTTACACGCATTTAATCTCACTTTTCATGAATGTGAACTGCTGAGGGCATCGGATAGGAAGTTGAAAAAGCTCAAACTCCAGACCGTTTCAGGCAGCGGCATTAGAAGGAACATGTTGGGATCAGATCGGGAATTAGGGACGGGAAAGGTACAAAAGGTTATCTAGCCTCTACCCCTTCTGGTGCAGCCACAGGGCTCCTGAGGGTTTTGTTCTTTTTATATTTCAAAATAGGAAGGGAATGAGAAAGAAGAAGACGTATAGGGTAAATTTGCATGAGAATAGGGGACTGGGGTGACGAGTAAGGCCAGAGAAATTTGTATGTACTCCAAAGGCCACTGGGGTGTGTGACAAGCATTATGTTAAGCAGAAGCAGAGGGAGCACAAAGAAGGGACCAAAATAATTGTCTGATGTTCTACATCCTTTTTTTTTCTGATCTAGAAAATGACAGATTCCTCCTTAACAGTTGGCAGCACTGAAAACCTTTGATTTAATCCATCTTCTTTTTCTTCTAGAGTACTGGTTGAAAAGTATTTCTAAGTAATTGCACCGTGTGGCACACTTAGGTAGCTTATTAAGGGAGCAGCATTCTGTAGGGTAAGATATATAGCTTACCTGGTCCATCGCCTCGGGGCACCAGAATCTGGACCCTCATTGTCAGGATTTTTCTCTGAAGATGGCTGTAACAATACCTGGAGGGGTTCATTAGCTTGGAACTTTATAGAGATAATAAAGGCATTAATGAAGAATGCCAAAACCCACACGTGGAAGGAGACCTAGATTCAATTTACTCTGCACCGAATGTAAGCACCATTTTATAGATAACAACGACAAACACCTTACGGGGTGGTTCTGCTATTAATTTATAATCCTTCACTGCTGGGGACTCGGCAAAACCTTTAGCCACGTGGGCCTAAGCGAAGGGTCTCCTCTGTGTGCATACTCTCCTCCTTTGTCAGCCAGGTTCTGCGTTTTGTCTGCTGACCTTTTCAGAAAGTCCCAGGCCACTCTTATTTTGTACCGGTTTGTATTGGAATTGTCGTTCATTCTGTGGGGGTGGGGAGGAGGGGACGCGCTTTCTTTTTCTACTACTAATTGAACATCTGATCTGCAAATATAGTTTAGAGCTCAAATGACAGAGTCCTTGTTAACTGACTGAAGGCTGCTAGGCATGCTCGGATCTGCATGGCTGAGTGTCTGTCGTATACGTTGCACCAGGTTTTTCTCTGTATCTTTTCACTCTCAGACGTGATGGAAGAGCTGTAAGTTCCAGGCGGCTGCAGCCTCCTGGCCGCTGCTCCTGTACAGTCTCTGGTTTGCTCCTGGGCTCTTCCCCACCCGACAACATGCTCTACGAGCTCAGCCTGTACTGTAACTAAATAATTCGTTGTGGGGCTAGCTGTGAACTTATTGCTTCCCATGCTAGAGTGCAGGATGGCGGGGACCAGTCTCTCCTCTTCCCTGTTGTGTCTGCAGCATCTAGATGAGCCTCTTGCCTATGGACGGTCCATCAATGGTTGTTGAGAGAGTTTCTCCTCCACACTGGGGCTGATTTTGCTTACTTTGGTGGGAAGAGAGACTTCCAGGCTGAGTTGGACTAGAAGAGATTTCCCATTAGGCAAATTCAGTGATGCTGTAATAAATTGATGTAGCTCTAACTGCAGTTGCTTAAGAGTTTTTCTGTTTAGTCATTTCATGCTCATTATCTTGATAATCTTTATTATAGTTTTTGAATGGAAGGGGCATTTAAAAAGACGAAATGAAATAAAGAATTTGGGAAAGTATCCAGCTAATTCAGGACAAAAATCATGTCTGTTCAAATAGAAGGCAACATTGAATATAATACTATTTCCATTTTTCCCAATGGGAAGCTTTGTTTTTGTCAACTTGAATATTTAAAGTTCTAGTGATATAGAGGAAATACTCCAATGTCTACTCATACAATTTAATTATTAATTTAATTACATTTTAAAAATGTAATATTTAACCTCAAATATCAAATGCATTACTTTCAAAATATGAAATGAAAAAATTTGAATTCATACTCTCACCTATATCTTTGGCATCTGTTTCTTAAATCATTACCAGTGTAGGGAAGAAAAAATAATATCTTTTCCTTATTCATTGCAAGGTTCATGGCTGAGGTATCTATGACAAAAGACAGATTAACAAGAGAAAAGAAAGAGATCTGGCCGGTTAGCTCCATTGGCTACAGCACGGTGTTATAACACCAAGGCCAAGGGTTTGGATCCCCATCACAGCCAGCCGCCAAAAATAAATAAGAACAAGAGAAAAGCATACAAATTTATTTAATATAATTTTATGTGATGTGGGAGATGTCAGAAACGAAGACACAAAGAAACAGGGAAATGAGTATTTTTACACTGTTTGATGAAGAGCAGAGAGGAGGGAAGTATGGTTGGAGAAAGAGGGTATGATCTGTGATCTGATGGTAATGAACTGGGGGAAGTCGGGCAGGGCCTGTTTGTGCAGATTCTTCTTGGTGTCTCCATGTCTTCAAAGATAAGGATGTCTCTTTCCTCTGGGTATAGGGAGGGAGTTCTGGAATGGAGGTTTTATGGCCAGTTTCAGGGAGAAGGGTGAAGGGAAGGTGAGAGTGAGCTTCCTGCTTCTGCAGTTTTCTCCGGTGCCATATTTTGGGGTAGCGTGTCCTGAACCCAATCACCAGAATCTCAGTTTTTCAGGAGACTGTCTGCATTTTTCTAATTTGTTTATGATACAGCACTTTTTAAATGTATGAATGACATCACTGGAAATTCCACCCCAGGTCACAAGTAGTTATTCATGTAATGTTAAGACCCATGGGTTTTTTATTTCTCCTCTTGGTTTCCTGACTCATCTGTGTTCTCCACAACCTAAATAGTTTCTATATTGCTTTAGGTGATTTTTTTTTCTTGCAGCTGGCTGGTATGGGGATCTGGACCCTTGACTTTGGTGTTATAACACCATGCGCTAACCAATTTAGGTAATTTTGGAAAGGCTTAATTACAATGACATTCAACATTTATAACTTTCATACCCCCAGGCACAATTAATGTATAACAATATGCCCTCTAAAAAATCAATTTCATTAGGTTATATCTGTAAGTGTCCAAATTAGTATTAAATGGAGTTAGGTTGATATGTCTTCCTGAAAAAATACTTAGCAGGTCAAAATAAAGTAATGGAGAGAGTACTTCACAATATGAAAGGCTTCATAAACACTAAACAAAAGATTTTTCAGTCTTTTCTGGGGCTAATTTTGGAACCACCTACCTTTGCATTTGAGCATATGAAGTATTCGTTACTGGATATTCCAGGAGTATTCTCTGTGATCTAGATTGGTTTCCCAATGATGAATTCACTGGATCATTTTTCGATTTTTAACTCACCTTAAGCAATCATTAGCCTGCAAATATTTAGTGTGAAATATTTAATGAGTGATTTTTTTTTTTTGTCCTTTTTGAGACCGGCCGCACAGCGCTCAGCCAGTGAGCACTGTGAGTGCACCGGTCATCACTATATAGGATCCGAACCCGCGGCGGGAGCGCTGCTGTGCTCCCAGCGCCACACTCTCCCGAGTGCGCCATGGGCTCGGCTCTTAATGAGTGATTTTTTTTTTTTTTTTGTCCTTTTTTGAGACCGGTCACACCGCGCTCAGCCAGTGAGTGCTGTGAGCACACTGGTCATCCCCATACAGGATCCGAACCTGCGGCGGGAGCATCGCTGCGCCCCCAGTGCCGCACTCTCCCGAGTGCGCCATGGGCTCAGCCCAATGAGTGATTTTTTTTTTTTAAAGATGACCGGTAAGGGGATCTCAACCCTTGGCTTGGTGTTGTCAGCACCACGCTCAGCTAGTGAGCAAACCGGCCATCCCTATATAGGATCCGAACCTGTGGCCTTGGTGTTATCAGCACTGCACTCTCCCGAGTGAGTCACGGGCCGGCCCACAATGAGTGATTTTTAAAAAAGTAATTGTAAACTGATTTGCAAAGATGAATTTGCAACTAGTTAGTATTTGTATTCTCTAATTGTTTCCACCCCATCTTATTCCTCCTGTCTTCTCCTCACTGCCCCAACATGAATGTTACCAAGGATGCAATCAATGAAATACAGAACTTGTCCCTGAGCCTTGATTCTGGGCTAAGTCCCATATTTCATTAATTCCAGGACTTACTCCCACTCCCTCATCCATTTGAACATCTCTGAAATGAAGATACATCTTGCAGTTGATGGCATCTTACAATTACTGTTGGCCAAGTCACAGTTGTGATGTGGTTGCAGGAGTCTGGTTATAGCTATTCATATTGTCACTTTCATTGAGTTATATGCCTTTAATGGCCATTTACGATGTCTTTGGGATCCTCACAGTAAGATTTGGTGTTGAAACAAAAGTGATTGTATTTGCAAAAATGCATGGATAAAGAGAAGTGTGATATGTGATGAAAATCTATGACTAAATAAGTCTACATAATCTCTCTCTCTAAATATAGAAACATTCTGAGTGATAAGAAAGCATTGTGTCAGATTTTAACTGGCATCATTTTTTCTTCTTTTAGCAGTGTATAATGGAGTATCTAAAGATCAGTGACATCTTAGCTTCAATGAAATACAGCAGTATTCGCTTTGGACTGGCCCTTCAACTGCCAGCCCTTTCCTAAGAGCTATAATCCCATTCATGAGGGCAGAGCCCTCACCACTTAAGCACCTACCAAAGGCCACACCTGTTTGTTGCACTGGAAATTATGTCAACATGAATTTTGAAGGGGACACCATCATTCAAACCACAGCATAGATATCTCGCGCTGATGAGTCTAAAAGCCTTCTCTGACCACTGCCCCGTAGGGTGGACCGTGAACAAGGAACATCAGTCAAGGTTCTGGCAGGAAACACATGCATGACACACCCAAACTGGGTACTTTGCAGAGAATTTATTTAAGGGACCATTTACAAAGGTGTGGGCAGGACGCAGGAAAATCACAAGGATAACTTAATACTTGGGGAGCCAGTAATAGTTGTGGGGGGTGGGGTTGGGTGGGATGAGGGGGTAAGATTCCCACCCTTAGGCCTGAAAAGAACCTGAAGGCTCAGTAAGAGAAGTCAGAGGAAAATCAAAGAAGCAAAGGAAATAATTCAAATATTTAGAGAGGCACTTTAACATGATTAAGAAAGAAGGTTCTGGATCCAAACCGGCCAGGGTTTCAATTATAGCTCTTCTACTTATTAGTTGGTCTGTTGAGACTGTTAACTCTTCCCAATATCTATTTTCCTCTTCTTCTTGGAGTTTTAGCTGGACATGTGGTTCCTCCACGGCTACAGACTATACTGCCTAGCTTACTCTGGACATGTGACTGCATTTGGACCAGTGGGATGTGGTCAGAGGTTGTGTGTGCAACTTCTGGGTTGTTTTTTTTTTTTTTTTTTGGTGGTTGGCCGGCAGGGGGACCTGAACCTGTGACCTTGGTGTTATTAGGCTGACTGAGCTAACCGGCCAGCCCTGGGTCGTCTTATTAATGACACTCGATTCTAACTCTCTCTTGCCCTTTCTGCTGCCTGGGCAATGTCAATAACTGGAGATTTGGAAGCAGCTCCACCTTTTACCTCTGGGTTGTTACTTGTGAGAGAAATAAACTTCTAACTTATTTAAGCCTCTGTGTTTGTAGGCCTTTTTGTTATAGCAGCTTAGCTAATCCTTTAACTGATACATTGTGTAACTTTGAATAAATTAGACAATTTTGCTAAGCTTTAGTTTAGTTGTTTTTTTAAAATTAAAAAAAAATGTTTTAAAAGATTTATTTTAGGGCTGGCCTGTTTAGCTCAGTGCGTTAACACCAAGTTCAAGGCTTCAGATCCCTGTACTGGCCAGCTGCCAAAAAAAAAAAAAGACATTTTATGTCTTTTTTTCCTTTTTTTTTTTTGTTTTTTGGTGGCTGGCTAGTATGGGGATCCAAACCCTTATTCTTGGTGTTCTCAGCACCACACAAAAATTTATTTTAAATGACACATCATAATTGTGTGTATTTATGGGATACAGTCTGATGTTTTGATACATATATATGTTGTATAATGATAGAGTCTACGTAGTTACTGATTCCGTTACCTCATGCATTAATCATTTCTTTGTGGAGACATTCAAAAGCCTCTCCTCTAGCTATTATGTAATATGCAATACTTAATCGTTAACTATAGTCACCCTATGGTGTGATAGAACACCAGAACTTATTCTTCCTATCTAACTGTAATTTCTACCCGTTGCTAAACCTTAGTCTCTTTATTGTAAAAATAATTCCCTCTTCAAAGGGTTTCTATGAGGATTAAGTGAGATAATGTATGTGAAATGATTAGCACCGTGCTTAGCACACATTCACTGAGACCGGGCATGAATGAAGGCTGGGTGCTATGGTTTAAATGTTTGTGTCCCTCCAAAATTCACGTTGAAATTTAATCCCCAATGCAATTGTATTAGGAGGTGGGGCCTATAGGAGGTGATTAGGCCCATGGGGGCTCTGCTCTTATCAATGGCATTAATGCTCTTAACCAAAGGGCTTGCAGGAGTCTGTTTGGTCCCTTTTGTCCTACTGCCTCTTCTGCCATGTGAGGACACAGCAAAAGGTGCCATTTATGAATCAGAGAGCAAACTTTTACCAGACATCTAATCTACTGGTGCCTTAATTTTGGACTTCCCAGCCTCCAGAACCATGAGAAATAAATTTCTGTTATCTATAAGTTACTCAGTCTCAGGTATTTTATTATAGCAGCCTGAATGGACTAAGCCACTGCATGTCACATGAAATAACGTAGCCAGTGAGAAAACTGCCATGGGTGACCTTTAAGAATAAGACTGAATTAAATGTGAGCTAAGCTGTTTTCTAAGTTGTTTTCTTTTAGTAAAATTAGCTTATTCTCTTGGTTAGCAAGTGGTGCTGATAACACCAAGTTCAAGGGTTTGGGTCCCCTTACTAGCCAGCTGCCAAATTAAAAAGAAAAAAATTGCTTATTCTACCAGTGGTTGCTTTGGAGAAAGGATCAGTCTACGGGGATGTGACCCACATTGTATTGTTATCAGGGTTGAGATAAAGGAACAGCAAAATGCAGAGGTAGGATGCTGAAACTAGAAATGGTCAGCAGAATATATACTACCTACTCAGAATTTGAAGAAATCTTGAGGAAAGTGGGCCTGGGTTGCTTAGCCCTCTATGGAGCTTCGATCTGATCTTACTGGGATTTCAAGAAACTGGGAGACTCTAGCTGACATCTTGGTGAGACAAACTCACCAAGTCAAAAGTGACTACCTTTGCCTAATATTCTTGGACATGTGTGCAAAAGCAACTCTGTGGTAAATTTCTGAAAGCGGGTCAAACAGTATTTGTTTTTTAATGTTTTTGTTTGCTATTGGGCCGACTGATTTTAAATTGATAGACAGGTTCTGATAGCCTTGCCTGTATACCAGGTACATTTCTTGCTTGTAGGCATTCTCTCAGGGTTCTCCTTTTTGCCTGCTTTGGAACCTTCTGGCTGCCTTAATGGTACCCAGAGGCTGTGAAGGGCCATAGTCCTATGTGGATAAGCAGATTTTAGTAACACAGGCCCTGGCTGTTGTTGTACCAGCCTGTTGAGTGTGTGAGGACATCTGAGTGGGGGACAGAAGATATAGGGCCTGGCTGGTTGGCATACTTGGTTAGAGTGTGGTGCTGATTACACCAAGGCCCAGGGTTTAATCCCTGCACTGGCCAGCCAGAAAAAAAAAAAAAAAAAAAAAAAAAAAAAAAAAAAAAAA
>NW_007737628.1:1631-16843 GCF_000696425.1 Galeopterus variegatus | reverse complement strand
CACTGGCCAGCCAAAAAAAAAAAAAAAAAAAAAAAAAGAAGAAGATATAAATACTCAGGTGCCTGAGATACTGTCACTGGAGAACTTTAGAGAGGCATTGAGCTGCATGGATGTGGTTTCTGGACACAGCCATGGAGGTAGCAGGGGTGATGCCTCACATCCGTGCTGTCAGTGTGGTGTGTGAAACTGATGTCAACAGTAATTTCAGGGATTATCAGAGATGCTGGATACCACCTGGATTTAATGGGAAAAAGACATTCTCTCCCACTGAATGCCTGAAAGTAACTAGACTCTTTATGAGGTGTTCAGAGAGGTAATCCTAACATTTCTCTAATTTCCTCAATCAGGGGCAAAATTTATCTTGGCACCTCTGACCTTGTGGCTATGATGTACCCCCCTGGGACAACTCTTGCTGATTTCTAGCAGGCAGTAAGTATAAAATCTGTTTTGAGGGGCTGGCCCGTGGCTCACTCAGGAGAGTGCGGTGCTGATAACACAAAGGCCATGGGTTCAGATACTATATAGGGATGGCTGATTTGCTCACTGGCTGAGCGTGGTGCTGACAACACCAAGCCAAGGGTTAAGATCCCCTTACCGGTCATCTTTAAAAAAAAAAAAAAATCTGTTTTTGTCTTAGGATCATGGTTAACCAACCTACTTACTAGGGTTATTTAAATTGGCTCATTCATTCCCTGCCCGTCTTCTTATCAGACTCTCTCTACCCACATCTTACAGGGCTTTCTCTCCGCTCCCTGCATAGTACCCCAATACACCCTACTACATACCCTCCTGACTTGCCTCTTGCCTTCCTAGGACTTGGAAAGCTGTTGGGAGTCCTACCACTTGGCTGAACTCTTAGCTTCAGTTTACCTCACATGGCTCTCATTAACAACTAGGCCTCAGTGGGACCTGCTGGTTTCCAGACACTCTCTGAAGTCAGGATCCCTGGGACACAGATCCCAGGGTGGAGATTTGCATGCAGAAGGTCCATTGACGCATGCTCAGGGTTATCAACAACTCTGAGGAATGAAGAAAGCAGGACTGAGCACAGGGAGAAGTTGAGCTATGATGTAGTCACAGCAAAGACCTCAGCCAATGCCAAGTGGAGCTCAGGAGCTGGTATAGCCCTTTCGAATTGTCCCAAATAGAGGCATGGGGGCTAGCTCATTGACCAGTCATTGCGTGTGGTGTTCCCGTGGGGAGGTGGCATAACCTTGGGTGAGGTAGCTCCCTTTGGCAGAGGGGAGGGCTCAGCTGTGACCTTTAGCAGCCAACATACCCAGCAGCTGGAGGATCGAGGCCTGTGCTCTCCGGCCGTCCCTATCCTCTGCCCCATCCTGCTCAGCCCAGGGAGTTTGGACCACGCAGCACATCAGACACTGCAGGCTGAGACGCTATCCTCAGGCCTTTTTGGAGCTGGATCTGATCCAACTGGCCCAAGAAACCCTCTGCCTCTTTGAAGTATACAGTCACATCTTTTGTTCCAGAAAATTCACTCTTCTGATCACAGCATCTGGGCTTTTCACATTTTTATGTAATACATTTTTATTTACTAAATTATGTGGGAATTATATATGAAGCACTGGTCTAAGCCTGGAGAGGGACAGAAAGGTGAATTAAATTAGGTGGTTTTCCTCAAAGGGATTCACAAATTGGGGAAGGGAATGGGGGTGGCGGTGGCAGTGGAGAGGATCATAGAGGAGTGGGAATGAGGGAGGGCTTGGTGCAGGTAAAGCCAATGAGTTCTCAGCATGGAGGACCACACTGTAACATTGTGGCTCGATAACTCCTGCCTGGGCAACAGAGTTGACACGCAAATCCTCCTAAGTGTGGGCTTGGAGAGCAGACTTGGCAGAGGGTGATCTCCTCTGTAACTCAAAAGACCATGCATGAGCAAGACTAGAGGATGGATTAAAATGAATGCCCCTGGATAGATATCTGTATTTATATCATTGAGAAACTGGAAGACGTAGAAAGTAGAAAGTAAAAAAACCCATGATCTCCCTATCCAGAGAAAACCACTATTAATCTTCTGATGCATTGTTTCCTATGTCTCTCTCTCCCCTTTTAAAAATGTAGAGAGATTAATTATCTCTCTCTATAATTTTGCATCCTATATTCTTTGTTTTAAAAAAATATAGCTGCATAGTGGTAAAGTGCAGCTCTGGAGTCACACTACCTGTGTTCAAATGCCAGCTCCCCTCTTAATGCCTGCGTGACTTTGAACAAGTTAGTAATGTCTCTATACCTTACTTCCTAAAAACGTGACAAGAGGACTTTTCTAATAGATTTTTATAAAGATAAAATGAGCTAATGTGTGTGAACCTCTTAACACCATTTCTGGCTCTCACAGTGTACTCAATAAATGTAAACAATGATTATTTTCCTTTATTATTACATATTTCTATAGATTACATATGTCCATGTAATAGTCTGTCCTGTGCTTGAACTCTGGTTTACTTAACCATTCTTAACCCTTTTGTTGGACATCGAGGAAGAATCCATTTTCTTATTATTATAAAAGATGTTACAATGAATATTTTTGTGCATAAACAATTTATGAATTTTATATTTCTTTAGGCTAGAGTCCCAGGAATAGAATTATTAGGTCAAAGGGTAGGCTCTTGATTCTGTATGTGTATGTTCTATTGTAAAATACAATTTTCTGCATTTAAAGTTTTGTTTATTCAATTGTGGTAAAGCCTATGAAATATTATTAGTTAATTTATTGCATATGTTTCTTAAACATTTAATACAGTGTTTAACTTAATGTTTTCAGAAAGGTTTAACTAGTTTTCCTGTAATGGAATCTTTTCCGGTCTCCAAATTTATTTTCTTTTTCGTGCAGAGTTATAAACCAAAGACAGGATCCAGGCTGTTGCTTAGATCATAATTTACCTGATACCATCAGTTTTGTTCTGAGCATGCCACTTACGAAGGGTCTAGAATCTCTGAATTTTGTTTATTAAACTCAGATTTCTTATACATTTCTCTACATTTAAAATGGAATTTCCCAAATTGGTCTCTATGTATATCTCTGTTTATTCGCTTACATATTAAATCTATACAGAGGCTTGGGTAAAGATACTTGGGATTAAAAAATATTTATGCAATGGATTGCTTGCACTTCAGCATAGGCTAGTCCCAGCTTGCTGTCTTTAGCTGAATGACTTTCAGCAAGACATTTCACATCTCTGTGGCTCAGTTTTCTAAAAAATACTTTTTCTTTTTTTTCTGGTGGCTGGCTGGTACAGGAGGGATTTGAACCCTTGATGTCTGGTGTTATAACACCGTGCTCTCATCAACTGAGCAACTGGCTGGCCCAATTTTCTTAAAAACAAAAGAATTGGATGAGATCAATGGTTCTCATGCTTTTTCAGCAGCAGAAACATTTTTTACATCCAAATTACATACAAAAATGATAAAGTGAGATTGTAGAGACAAAACATTTCCTACAGCTTTTAGTTCTGGGTCCTTTAACCGTCATCATCAACATTAAAAATCACTTTTGGACAACGTGTGCTTTTGCTGCACTCATATTTTCTGATGTGGTTCTGTTTTCATACTGAGCTGCCAGACGCAAACTTGGCTGAGTATTGACTTTTATCTGCCTTTGGAAGAGCTGAGAAGACAGTCTTCAGAGAGCCTTCTATTTCTGGAATGGCATGGCTTTTTGCTCCTATTTGTTAATGAAGGCAATTGGAAGTGCCTGGATTAAGCTCCACCACCCCATTCAGGGTGTGTACACATAGAGGGATGAGCTTTTCCCTCTCTGGGTAGCCGCCCTCCAAGCTGCTTTGTTGAATAGAAGGATCATTAAATGTCAGAAATTGAAGGCACTTATTTTGTGGATGAGAAAACTCAGCTCAAGAATCTAAATTTCCTGACTTAGTCCAGTGAAATTTTCCACATTCTTCTGGACGCCTGTCATCCCCCCAACTTTACCCTTTGCTGGGAAGTCTGCTTTCTTCACTCAGAGCTGGAGAACAGTCCGAGGTCAGAATACAAATAGTTAAGTTATGAAACACTCTGCAAGTGGAACTTGGATGGTGTGAATGCCCCATTTTAAAGTTTTAAAAAGAAATTGGTTGGCCAGAAATAGAGAAAGATCTTAATATGGATTATGTCCCCTAAGTTTTATGTATTAACAGCTTGATCCCCACTGTGACTGTTAAGGGGATGGGAAATCCTATTATGATAAATGCAAGGTGGGACCTTGAGGAGGTGGTTAAATTCTGAGGACCTTGCCTGGCGAATGGATTAAAAATAGTGGCCAGGGGCGTGGCTCTGTTAAAAGGAGAGCACGTGAGGCGCTGTCTCTCTCTGCACTGCCATTTTCTGCCATGTGAGACCCCTGCATTGCTGTAAAGCCACCACCAAAGAAGACCCTCTCAGATGTGTTGCCTGGACTTTGGACTTCCCAGCCTTTGGAACTGTAAGCAATACATTTCATTTTCTTACAAATTACCCAGTTCCATGTATTTTTTTAAATAAGCAACAGACACAGACTAATACAGGGCTCCTGCTCTAAGTGAGAGTTTAAACAAGATCTGTGCTTCTTAAATGATCTCTGGTGAAGAAATACATTTTTTGCTTTCTGATCCACTGTGGACTGATACATTGTAAAATGCAGTAAAAATGAATTACTAGAAAAATTAATTTACAAAGCAAAGACATACAGAATACAACTCTAACTTTTTCTTTATTATTAGATTCAACAGATATAAACCTAATCTGCCAAATTGCCATAAACGTTTCTAAGTGCATACTCCCAATTTCTTGACTTGTTTTGTTGTGGATCAGTAACAAATAGTTTACAGACTGCCCTGGATTTAAGTGACCTCTTACAGTTCTAACATTCTGTGCTTTTATTTGAAACCCAAATAGCTGTGCCTTGAATTTACAGGGGCATTCCTCACCTATACTTAATTAATTAAATGAATGCATTATTTAATTAAACTATGCATGAAATTAAATAGTCTAGTGGGGGAGATACCATCCACGTGTCTGTGATGTGGAAGAGAAGGTGGTATGTGCCAGGAGAGTGCTGGGGGTGAGATGCCTGGGAATCCAGAGCAAAGAGACACCACTGATCTCAGCAGAGGAGGCAGGCAGTCTCTGTGCTGGACGTGGCCTTGAAGGCTTGGAGGGCTATGCAGGACAGGGCATGGAGGTGGGTAAATAAGACCAAAAACCTTGACATATTTCTTTCTCCTTCATGTTTAAAACATCTCTGTGAGGTAGAGAGATATCAGGAAGCCCCACATTCAGGGAGATTGAAGCACAAAGAAGCAGCTGTGATAAAGAGCAGGTCCTTGAACAGGTCCATTGGCCTATTTAAGTCTTAGTTTTATGATCTGTAAAATGGGCCTAATGACATCTACCTTGGTGAGTTCTTCAGAGTGTTAGAGATAACATATACACATTCTGTTACTTTATAAATGTAATTGTACTTGCATTACAAAGTACTGGCACATTACCTGATACATAGTGAGCTTGCAACAAATTGTGACAATCATTATGTCGTTATTATGTAGTTGGCCCAGGACCACTTATCAGGTGAGACACAGAACTAGGGCCGTGGGGGAGGCCTTTTTTGGAGTGTGGGGGTGGATGGGTTCTGCTCAGCACTCCTTTTCTCCATTCTTTTGGTAACTGGACCTTCCCTTCCCTTGGGGGATCTGTCACTCAAGCAGTTCTCCTGGGTCTACCTATCCCCTGGCCACGGGGATCACACGTGATCCTGATCTGGCCAATCATATGGCCCCATTCCTCTGGCCACAGTGATTGGCCTAAGGTTGGGCAAGAGATGCAGTCTGGACCAATCAGAATCTTTCACTGAGATTTGCATATACACATGTCTGGAGAAAACAATTTCTCTTTCCTTTAGCGTTGCTAAGTCGGGCTGATAAGAGTTGGGTCTATCACAAATAGAAAAGCCTAAGGCAGAAAAGGGGAGGTTGGAGGAAACTGAAAATACCATTAGGTCTCTGAATCTATACCGAAGCTTTCCAGTTACATGAATCAATGCATTCCAATTTTTTGCTTGTGCCAGAATGAGTTGGTTTTCCATCCCTGCAACCCTGACTAATGCAAGGATTAACTTGGTGATGGAGTTTGGATGTGTTGTCCCCTCCAAAACTCATGTGGAAATTTGATCTCCAATGTGGCAGTGTTGGAAACTGATTGAGTCATGGGGGCGGATCCCTCATGAATGGATTAATGCTCTCCCTGGGGGAGGGGGGAGTAATGAGTGTGTTCTCTGTTGTTTCCTGCGAGAGCTGATTGTTTAAAGGACCCTGGCACCTCCTCTCTCTCTCTCTCTCTCTCTTGCTTCATCTCACCATGTGATCTGCTTGTACCCACCAGCTGCCTGCCGCTTTCTGCCATGAGTAGAAGCAGCCTGAGGCCCATGCCAGATGCAGCTGTCCCAGAGTCCTAAGCCAAATAAATCTCTGTTCTTTATAAATTACCTGGTCTCAGGTATTTCTGTTATAGCAACACAAAATGGACTAATACACTCAGATTTCCAGTATTCTTATTTCATGTGCTATCCTTTAGGTCAGGGCTTTTAAAGACACATCCCCATGATTTAGTAATTAGTCAAGATTATTTAGTACAGATTTGGGGGTGAAGCTGTTGTGCTAAGAAAATAACAAACAAGCATGTGCCTTGCGCACTATGAGAGCTTCAAAACCAATCGAGGATGCAAAATGCTAAAAAGTTAGCCAGGAAAATAAAGCAAACTATGACAAATACCAAAGGACTTGAAGTGCTATGAAAATCCAGAAAAGGGAGAGAGGGCTCATGATGTTTGTGGTGTATCAGGGAAGCCTTTGAAGAGGAGGCAGGAATTTGAGTTGGGCATTGAAGGACAGTTCAGAAAACTGCTTTTGGAGAGAATTTCAGGAGAGCTTGGCAGTGGGTGTAGAGCTGTAGAAATGGCAAGGATATGGAGGGCGAAGAGTTGATGTTGCAGGGTAGTGGGAGGTAAGAGTGGAAAGGTAAAATGCTGCTTTATGTGCTTTTTGAAAATTCCTTTACGGAAATTTCAAACATGCTTAAACGTAGAGAGAAGGGTATTATGAATCGCCGGCAGACTCAGTATTTTATCATTCTTGTTTTTTCTACCCACCTTATCCTTCTCTGTTATCTTCTTCCCCAACCTTCCACTGGAATATTTTAAAGCAAATCTCAGACATTGTATCATTTTACCCTTAAGTATTTCATTATTATCTTTAAAAGGTAAAGGCTTCTTTCCCCAATAGAAGCACAGTAACATTATCATACCTAAAAAAATAAAAAGAACAATAATTCCTTGATGTTATCTAATTCTCAGCCCATGTTCGATTTTCTACGATTGTCTCAAAAATGCCTTTGTACAGATGGGTTCTTTGAATTAGGATCTAAAGATGTCCATTTGTGTATTTGGTTGTGTTTTCTAAGTCTCCAGCTGCCTATAGTAATTCTCATTACCCTTTTTTAAAACTATGTATCTGTTCAAGGAAGCTGGTCATTTGTCCCGTGGAATTTTCCACATTCTGGGTTTGGCTGATTGTGTCATCATGTCATTCAAAATGCTCCTTGGTTCCCTGTGATTTCTGTGAATTGGTAATAGGGAGGTCTAGAGAGATTAGATTCTGGTTCAGTTACTATCGTTACTTTTTTGGACAAGAATGCTTCACTTCTGGCTTTGGTTGATTGTGTCTTTCTGGTGTCATTCAAATGCTCCTTGGTTCCCTGTGATTCCTGTAAATTGGTAATAAGGCTTGATTAGATTCTGGCTCAGTTACCATTGTTATTACTTTTTAAGGTAAGAATACTTTGCATCTTTTTTAGACAAGAGGTGGTGCATCTAATCAATAGACATCCATCTCATGAAGAGACACATAATGCCTGGCCGTCCACTTTTCGTGGTGTTAAAGATGTTGATAAGCAACTTTTAGTAAGAACTGCTGTTTTAGTTTTTTATTCCCCTCTTGAGGATTCTGACATGAGTCCCTGGGGCCAGGGCTGTTGGGCGAATCCAATTCACAGATCAAGCCACTGGAAGAATCACCCCTCCTCTGGGACCAGGGAGGGAGGCATTGTTACCAGGCCAAGCTTATGTCTGACCTTTGAGAGCTTCCCTTGGGTGGCAGAAATTCCCAGGAAGCTATTCAGGCCCTCAGGCAAATAAGGTTCCTGCTGGCCTGTCTCCCTAGTCTGTCAGAGGAGCCTGAATCTTTGAATGAAGTGAGGGAAGTCCAAACAGATTTGTCAGGATGTGTGACATTAGTTTTCTTTAGCAAAAGTGCTGTCACTCTGTGGCTTTCCAGTGAAAAAAATTCCACTCATCGAGTTTAAAAATGCAAAATAAAATGGAGAATCAAGGCAATTTCACATGAAAACATTAAGCAATGGAAACGCCATTATTGAGCAATACAGGAGGACCGTTCTTTTCCTTTATGGTCTTGAATTATATAACTCTCCCTTCGAACTGGATAATTTGATTATGTAGTCAGTTTCCTTGGGCAATTCAGGTTTACCTCCTATACTATTATGATCTCCCCGCCCCTGCCATATGAAGATAAGTGTGTCAGCTTCAGGCTTTTCAAACCTACAGTAGAATTTGGATTATGGCAGGCTTTTTTTTTTTTTTTTTTTTTTTAAAAGATGACCGGTAAGGGGATCTTAACCCTTGACTTGGTGTTGTCAGCACCACGCTCACCCAGTGAGCAAACCGGCCATCCCTATATGGGATCCGAACCCGTGGCCTTGGTGTTATCAGCACCACACTCTCCCTAGTGAGCCACGGGCCGGCTCCCAATGGCAGGCTTTAAATATAGGAAAATTGTTTTGTGTAGATCAGTGATGGATATGGTAATTTAGTTTTTAATTCATTTGACTCAGCTGATAAAGAGAGTTCAGCTTCAGGAATTAAGAGACTCAGACATGTTTTTGTCTTTTATTTAATTTTTTAATATGTGACTTTGCAATCCTTTGCAAGACACGAGGTGATAGAAAGTAAACGCTCTGCTCAGCCTTCACTTTTCCTCTTAATATCTTGTGTTTTGGGATGTTTCATTTCTGTGTCTGCCCTGGGGGCTTGTTTTGTGTCAGGTGATACTCTGACCTTCTCCTGGCTTGATTTCCACATTCAGGGAGGCTTCGCCTTTTTTCAGAGAACATTTGTTTTGTTCATAGACGGTACTAAAACGTCTAGAGAGGTGCTACACAAGTATTTCACATGTTTCTGTGCATCGTTTGATAAAGTGGGTTTGTTTAATATATTTATCCCATCTTAGGTCTTCTTTCTTTTTCTCCATCACTGAAAGCCAAACTAGACTGAAAGCCCCTTGGAGAATTTGTCTTAGACATCATTGTTTCCCCAGCTCCGAGCCCAATGCCTGGCCCATGGCAGGTGTCTAATGAGTACTATTGAATGAGTGAATGAGTGAAAATAAACTTGGCGAATTTTCTTCCATCTTTCCAACCTCAAATTCCCTAAATAAGGCACCCTTGTTTATACTGGTTTTTATGAAGCTCTGAATATTGATTACGGCCCATCTCTTTTGCCTGGAAAGAATTAGAGATTTCTTTTTCTTAGGTAAATGCTCATCTAGATTCAAATCACTAACTCCAATTTATAGCTAAAATTAGAATAAGGTTGGAACATTTTGGCCAACAGTTATGGCTATGAAAAAATGTCCAAGACTAAAGTCAATGAAAATGCCACTGTATTAATTTCTGTAGCTGCTGTAAAAAATTACCATAACTGGGGGGCTTAAAACAACAGAAATTTATTCTCTCACAGTGTTGGAGGCCAAAGTCCAAAATCAGTCTCACTGGGCTGAAACTAAGGTGTTGGTAGGGCCACGCTCCCTCTGGAGGCCCTAGAGGAGAATCCGTTCCTTGCTGGCACTGCTTGGCTGGTGTGCCTAAAGCATTTATCAACCATATTTTGAGAGTGGGTGGACAGAAAAGAATGGAAAATTTCAAGATAGAAATATGCCTTTAAAATTGCTCTTTGCAGCAGATACCACAACTATGAGCTAATAGCCAGCCTCCTCTCCACTTATCTTTATCTTTTTAAAAATTTAATGAGTTATTTATTTATTTAGGCAGCTGGCTAGTCTGGGGATCCAAATCCTTGATCTCATTGTTAGAACACCATGCTCTAACCAAATGAACCAACCAGCCAGCCCATCAGCCTCCCCCTTTTCTTTCCGTTGTGTACACCCCTCTGTCTGAGTTTAGCAGGTAGAGACTAAAGTTCCCAGATAGAGTCTATAGTGCCCAGCCTCTTTTGTAGCAGGCAGGGCTATATGATTTGGTAATCACTACTGAGTTGTAAATCCAAGTGAGGCATGCAACTTCCACATTAGTTTCTTACAGAGAAATTGCTTGCTTTCTTCTTCCTCTCCTTTTCCCTTCCTTTGGCAAGGGATGCAGATGCAGTGGAGCCAGTCCGACCATTCCAGCAGGGATCCCATCCTAGCGGCTGACAGAGCAGTGAGACAGGTGGAGTGGAGCTGCCTTAGCACCCTCTACCACTTGCACCTGCCTCTGGGAACAGCACAAAGGAATCAACTTCTGTATGGGTTGAGTCATCATTTTGGGGTCTCTTTGTTACAGCAGTTTAGCTTATATGTGAACTAATACGTCGACTGGATTAGGAGAGAAGCTGGTTTCTTGGTTTTCACTACTGGCATTTGTCTAGTCAATAAGACATGTTGGATGACAGATATCAATATTACTTTGCATTGCTAATTTTTAAAAAACAATTCTTTTCCTATACACTCCAAAAGAAAATAGTTTTCCCATGCTGTGACCTTGTTAGCTGATTGTTCTGTCTCTTCTACACTGGACTCATCCACGCCTGCTTAGAAAGTTCTGTTTTACACTGAGTTGCTTGAGTGAGCCTTTCATTAGTTAGTATAAACATCTCACCACAAATTCTGTAGGAGACTACTTAATAGTCCTCATAAGAATTTCTGAATTAATGTCTCTGAAGTGTGTTTAAATTCATAAGAATAAACTCTGGGACATCAGTTAAAGAGAATTTCTCCTAAATCCTGTTGTAAACAAGTCACTTTAAAGAAAATTTAAAACTTAAAAGACTTTTTTAACGAAAGCAATTCATCTTAATTACCGGTGAATTAAAAGCAAAAAGAAGAAAACAAAAAAGGATCGTAATCTTACTATCCTGTTAACAACTTGGTATATATCCTTTCGTTCTTTTTCTATGAATATATGTGCTAGGGATCTTCAAAACGTTCATGGAAAGGTTCATATGATTTTTTACTTTTCCACAAACTTTCTGAAGTACCTTGTATATTTACTAGCATCAGACTACATTGCATGCAGTTTTATTACTTATCCTTTAAAAGAAAAACCAAATATTATGGTATGTATCTCTGTTTGGACAGACTCTAGTCAACTTAGTAGCTGTGAAAGCCCAACTGGGCAATCTTACAGAGGGATGGGGATACCTTATTGGGTGAATTTGGGTTTAATGCACAGCATACGGTCTATACATCTTTTAGTGGTGTGAGGTAGGGAAGAAGGAACAGCACTGACCAATCATCTGTAGAAACTTTGCTCAGGATTTACACACATGATATTTGCTTAGCCTATTTTATGGCTCTATTCAACTCTGAATTAGGCTATTTATTTCTCTCTCTCTTTGATTATAGTGATGGAAGAGCTGTTTGCTTAGTTCAGTCAAAACAAGAATCCAATATTGTTCCTATACTTCTTACAGCTTTTTCTTTTGAAAAAGCCAGAAGACTGGAATATAGCAGGCATACTGAACATTTACCAGATGCCAGGTGTTGTTTTAAGGATGTCACACAGTAAGTTTTAAACCTCACAAAACTCTATGGGGGAGACATTGCTAGCCCCTTAGTCCAATTTTCCAGGTTACAAAACAGTGACTCAAAGATATTAAGCAATTTTTCCTAGTTAGGAGAGTTGGCAAGTGTCAGAGTTGAAATTTATTTATTTTTTTGGCAGCCAGCAGGTTTGCCGAACCTGCAAACTGTGGAATCCAAACCCTTGACTGTGGTGTTATCAACACCATGCTCTAACCAACCGAGCTAACCAGCTAACCCCAGAGCTGAGATTTAAACCCAGTCTGTTTGACTTCTTTTTTTTTTTTTTTTTTTTTTTTTGTCTTTTTCCGTGTCTGGCAACGGATCGCAACCCTCAGTGTTGCCCCTGTACCGGACCGGGGACCGGCAACGGGATCGCAAACCTTGGTGTTGCTCCCGCGCCTCGCTTAGCCAGTGAGCGGGAACCGGTCTGTATGTGGGATCCGAACCCTCGGGCGGGAGCGCCGCCACACTTCCCAAGTGGCGCACTATCCAGTGCGCCACCGGGCCGGCCCCAGTCTTTTTGACTTCTAAACCCACCTTTTAACCACTGTGCTTATTGTCTTCCAAAGTGAAAAAAAAATTTACTTTTTAAATACATTTTTTAAGTTGACAAATAAAATTTGTATATATTTATTGTGTACAACATCATATTTTGAAATATGTATACACTGTGGAATGACTCAATCAAGCTAATTAACATACATGTCACCTCACATACTTATGTTTTGTGGTGAGAACACTTAAAATTTTCTCTCTCAGTGATTTTCAAAATACAATACATTGTGATTAACTATAATCACCATGCTGTACTATAGATGAAACTAATTTACTTTTGCATCTTCTTCAAATGCCCACATTTCATCAAATCTATGACACCATAGATTGTAAGACACATTATTCTTTTCTTTTTTTTTTTTTGGTGGCTGGTCAGTAGGAATCGAACCCTGGGCCTTGGTGTACATCATTATTTTCTATTCCAATAACAACGAAAGTGATGCTAACTGTACTGTAAGGTGCATCTCAATATCTAAGAAGTTATAATGTGAAAAGTATGTTAGCTTTAGAATCAATGAAATATGATAAAATTGTTGAACTACTTAGGGAAATAAGAAGCTAATGCAGTGTAACATGGGCATGGGTGGTGCTGATGATGTGGATCCTTGGCAGGTCTAGTACATTCTCAGGGGTGAGCTTGAGCAGGCAAGACCATACCTAACTTTCACCTCCCTTGCAGAAATAATGGTTGTGTGGTTGGATTTGTTGCTGCAGTTGGATAAGTCATTATTATTCCTGCCAATGGTCCCAGAAGCTTGGAAACTCGACGCTGCCTAGAGCTACTTGAAAATAATAATAGAACGAGAGAGCTGGGGAATAATGGACGAGATGTGTGCAGCACTTTGTATGTGGGATTGTGAATGTAGGACAAATAAATCTCACGGTTCTTTACCTGCAATGATGTATGCAACAATGACAATGGCAGCATTTTATGATTTCTAGGAAATATCAGCCAAAAAATTATGGCTGAAGAGGGAAATGAAATCAGTCCAGCAGAATTATTCCAGGAATGTAGAACAAGACTGACAGAGGACTGAACACTGAGCCTCCAGAAATGCCTGCGGTGAGGGGGAGGGCAGGGGTGAGGCAAGAGGGAGAAGAAGGGGCAGAAAGATGGGGGAGGGAAATCGAGGAAGGGAAGCCAAAGAAGGGAAACATTTCTTAAAGGCAGAGGTGGTCATTGGGGGTGAAATGCTACAGATGGTTCACTGACTGCCTTGGGTTCAATGTCCTCCCAAAACCTAGTCCCCATTGTGACTGTGTAAAGAGGGTGGGAATCCTATTATGGTAATTGGAAGGTGGAGCCTTGAAGAGGTGATTAGATTGTAGGATCATGCCCAGTGAATGGATTAAAAATAGTGGTTAGGGGTGTGGTTCTGAGGGCTTTAAAAGAAAAGTCTCTCTCTCTGCTCTGCCATTTTCTGCCTTGTGAGACCCCTGGGTCACTGTCACCACCACTAAGACCCTCACCAGATGTGTTCCCTGGACTTTGGACTTCCCAGCCTCAGACACCGTAAGCAATAAATTTCATTTTCTTTATAAATTACCCATTTCCGTATATTTTGTTATAAACAACAGATATGAACTAATACACTGACAAAAGACTGTTCGTTGGTCAAGGAGTTTAATGCAATTTGAAAACAGAGAAAACCTCCTTATTATTTTATAGAGATCTTACAAAGGTAAGGTGGGATGACCTTCACAAACATGGCCGGACACATTGTCAAAGTACTAGTTTTTGTCTTACAGGTCTTCTCTCTAACAGCAGAGCTCACTTCCTTCTGCTTTCTTCTTTAACTTTTATTTATTTGGCAGCTGGTGGGAACCGAACCCTTGACCTTGCTGTTAACACTGTACTCTAACCAACTGCGCTAACTGGCCAGCTCGCTTCTGCCTTCTTAAAACCTCTGCTTCCTTGATGCCATGACGCTTCGTGCTTCTGGATTACTTCCTAGTTCTTGGGCTGAACTTTCCCAGTGACTCTGACCTGTTTCTTTTCCTGCTCACTGCACTTTCATTGTTGACTTTCTCCCTGATTTTATCCTTACCCCTCTTCTCTTCCCAATCTTCTGTGTGCTCTTTGGGAAAATCTCATTTATACCCATGGTTTCAAAAATTACCATCTATTTGTTCTTAATGCCTAAAATTCCTTTCTAGCTCAAGCCTCTCACCTCCATTTCTGACTCATTTCCCTCCCTCCCTTTCTCCCTCCCTCCCTTTTTTCCTTCCTTCCTTCCAGTTTACTTAATAAATCTTGTAGCCTACCACTAGCAAAGTGTACATGGCCCAAGAGAATGTACTTTAGGTACTAATTTTGCCCTTAGCTCAATCTTATTTTGTCTGCCCTCATTTTCCTGCCTGCTCTCCAAAATCTCTTACCTGGACTTCAATTGTTTTCCTGTCTTCAGTCTTGGTTATCTTTATTTCTTATAGAGGGAGCTCTGGAACAGGCAAATCTGATCAAATCTGATAAAAAATTTTCAGTGTCTCATTGCCTACAAGTTAAAACAGAAATGCCTTTACCCAGGACACAGCCCCTTTGTGATCCGGTCCCTGCCCACCTTCCTGACCTCATCTGTAGCAGTTTCCCATTCAATTCTTTTTTTTTTTTTTTTTTTTTTTTTTTTCCGTGTCCTGCAACGGATCGTAACCCTCAGTGTTGCCCCCGTACTGGACCAGGGACCGGCAACGGGACCGCAACCCTCGGTGTTGCCCCCGTACCGGACCGGGGACTGGCAACGGGATCGCAACCCTCGGCGTTGCTCCCGTACCGGACCGGGGACTGGCAACGGGATCACA
>NW_007737628.1:0-1621 GCF_000696425.1 Galeopterus variegatus | reverse complement strand
CCGGGGCCCCGGCTGCGGTTCCCTGCGGGTGGGATCCGACCCCGCGGGCGGGGGGGCCGCCGCGCCTCCCAAGCGGCGCACTATCCAGTGCGCCACCGGGCTGGCCCCCATTCAATTCTTTTTTTTTTTTTTTTTTTTGTCTTTTTCCGTGTCCGGCAACGGATCGCAACCCTCAGTGTTGCCCCCGTACCGGACCGGGGACTGGCAACGGGATCGCAACCCTCGGCGTTGCTCCCGCGACCGGTTCCTGCATGTGGGATCCGAACCCTCGGGCGGGAGCGCCGCCGCGCCTCCCAAGCGGCGCACTATCCAGTGCGCCACCGGGCTGGCCCCCATTCAATTCTTGATTCGGGAATGCCTAACTACCTGTAGCTGTTTCTCTCACATTTTTTTTTTGTTTCTGCTTGACATGCACTCCCCGGCTCCCCCCATTTAATCTGCTGGACAAACTCATACTCATCTTCAGCAACTGCCTCTGTAAAGCTTTCCCCTGCTCCCAGTTTAGATGCCCCTTTCTTAGGTCCCAGCTGTACTTTGCACATATCTCTGTTCTAGCCACTACTGTGTGTAACTGTCTGTGCTTTCCCCTACTAAACTCTAGGAGTTTCCAGGGCAGGGACTTCTTTCTTAATATTGTATCTTTGTGCCTAATACTGTGCCTGGTGTTAAAACGAGAGAATTTTGGTGAACTTGAGGGTAGTTGTGTCCACAGAAAAGCTCATTTGGGGGTTTACATTGATTTTAAAAATTACCTTTCATTTAGATTACATATCAAAAATTCAAGGTCTTTCTTTTAAGGTCAATTTAGAAATATTATTATTCTATGTATAAATCTAGCAAATCTCAACACTTTAAGAGGGGACTTTGATTAATATTTGATCCCATTTGCAAATCTAAATTTTACATATTTGAAACTATAATTATACAATAAATATGTTAATTCTCGTTGAAAGTACTTCTGTTGTCAGGCTGTCAAACCTTCCTGAATGATTCTTAAAAAAAAAAGGTCATAATTTTTTTTTTTTTTTTTTTAAAGATGACCGGTAAGGGGATCTTAACCCTTGACTTGGTGTTGTCAGCACCACGCTCACCCAGTGAGCTAACTGGCCATCCCTATATAGGGATCCGAACCTGGGGCCTTGGTGTTATCAGCACCGCACTCTCCTGAGTGAGCCACGGGCCGGCCCAGGCCAGCATTGATTCTAAGTGCCAACATTATATACAAATTTAGTAAGCTTTCAACTTAAAATCATAAGTCTAAATTAATTTCTCAATTACGTATTTTATTTTATTTTATTTTTAATTTTATTTATTTTTTTTAACATTTCTTTTTTTAAATTTTTTAAATTTTCTTATTTTGTCAATATACAATGTAGTTGATTATTATGTCCCATCACCAAAACCTCCCTCCCTCCTCCCTCTCCCCCCACCCACCCAGGCATGTCCTTTCCATTTGCTTGTTGTAGGAACTTCAAAAACAAAAACAAAAACAAAAACAAAAATTGTAGTTGTTATATCTTCCTCTCCCCCCCGCCCCCGGTTTGTGTGTGTGTGTGTGCATGTGTATGTATGTGAGTGAATTAATTTATTTATTTTTAGCTCCCACAAATAAGTGAGAACA
>NW_007737627.1:50822-51222 GCF_000696425.1 Galeopterus variegatus | reverse complement strand
TTTTGTATTTCTGTGGAATCAGTTGTAATGTCTCCTTTTTCATTTCTGATTTTTGTTATTTCTCTCTCTCTCTGTCTCTGTCTCTCTCTCTGTCTCTTAACCAAGCTAATGGTTTGTCTGTTTTGTTTATCTTTTCAAAAAACCAGGTCTTTGTTTCATTGATCTTTGTATTGTTTTTTGAGTCTCTATTTTATTTAGCTTTGCTCTAATCTTATTTCTTTCTGTCTCCTAACTTTGGGATTGGATTGTTTTTCTAGTTCTTTTAGGTATAGAGTTAGGTTGTTTATTTGAAATCTTTCTTTTTTTTTTAATACAAGCATTTATCGCTATAAACTTTCCTCTTAGTACTGCTTTTGTAGTATCTCACAGGTTTTGATATGATGTGTCTTTCATTTGTTTC
>NW_007737627.1:48492-50156 GCF_000696425.1 Galeopterus variegatus | reverse complement strand
AAAGTTATTGAAACTTGATTTGTGACCTAAAATGTGGTCTAACTTGGAGAAAGTTCCATGTTTTGAAGAGAAGAATGTACGTTGTATAGTTGTTGGATGAAATATTTTGTAGATATCTGCCAGGACCAATTGGTCTAAAGTGTTATTTAAATCTTGTGTTTCTCTGTTGATTTGTTGCGTGGATGATCTGTCGAATGAGAGGGGGATGTTCAGGTTTCCCACTATTATCGTGTTGGGATCTATCTCTCTCGTTAGGTCTAACAATGTTTGCTTTATATATCTGGGTGCTTTGTGTTGGGTGCATACATATTTATGATTGCTATGTCTTCTTGTTAGATCAATCCCTTTATCATTATATAGTATCTTTTTTTTGTCTTTTAAAAGGTTAAAAGGTTTTTGGTTTAAAGTCTATTTTATCTGATATAAGAATAGCTATTCCTGCTTGTTTTGGTTTCCATTTGCATTGTATATCTTTTCCCATCCTTACACTATTAGCCTGTGTGCATCTTTACTGGTGAGATGAGTCCCTTGAAGACAGCATATAGTTGGGTCTTGCTTTTTTATCCACTCCATCAATCTGTGTCTTTTGAGAGGGGAGTTAAATTCACTTACATTTAGGGTTGTTATTGAGAGGTATTGTCTTATTCCTGGCCTTTTATGGTTTTTTGTTTAGATATTTTGAATATCATTAATTCCTTTCTTTTCCCTTGATTATTGGTCTTCAATGTTTGTGTCATTTTTTCTGAGGTGGTAAGATTTAGTTTGTTTTGTCTTTTTCATTTGCATTTGTGTTTTACTGGTAGTTTTTGTTCTTACTTGTGCATTTATAGTGGTGATTATTGTTTTTCAGATTACAGATGCAGGACTCCTTTGAGAATTTCTTGCAGGACTGGTCGTGTGGTCATGAACTCCCGCATTTTTTATTTGTCTGGGAAATGTACTATTTCTCCCTCATTTCTGAAGGATAGCTGAAGGATTGCTGGGTATAGTATTCTTGGCTGGCATTTTTTTTTAGTATTTTGAATATGTCATGCCATCTTCTTGTCTGGAGAGTTTCAGTTGAGAAGTCTGCTGTTAGTCTGATAGGGGCTCCCTTATAAGTGACTTGATGCTTTGCTCTTGCTGCTTTTAGGGTTCTCTCTTTGTCTTTAAGCTTTGCCAGTTTGACTATAATGTGTTTGGAGAAGATCTTTTTGGACTGAAACTGTTTGGGGATCTTTGATCTTCCTGGATCTAAAAGTTTGTGTCTCCTTCTATACCTGGGAAGTTTTCCATTATTATTTCATTGAATAGATTTTCAGTGCCTTTGCTTTTCTCCTCCCCTTCAGGAATACCTATGATTCAGATGTTTGTGTGCTTAAGGTTGTCTGCTAGCTCTCTTAGAGGTTCTTCATCTTTTAAAATTCTTTCTTCCTTTTTCTTGTCTGCCTTAGCTATTTCATAACGACCATCTTCAAGTTCAGATATTCTTCAGCTTGTTTTAATCTGCTGCTTAAGCTCTCTGTTGTTTTTTATTTCACTGAATGCATCTTTCAGTTCTAGGAGCTTTACTACATTGTTTTTAAAGGTATTAATCTCTTTGTAAATTTTATCCTTCATATCTTGGATATTTTTTCCTCATTTCATTGTGTTGTCTTACAGAGTCTTCTTTTATCTCATTGAGT
>NW_007737627.1:46412-47757 GCF_000696425.1 Galeopterus variegatus | reverse complement strand
ATAGTTACTTGGAATTCCTTTTCAGTCATTTCAAGGGTTTCCTGTTCTATAGGGTCTGGTAATTGAGAGTTATAGAATTCCTTTGGTGGTGTCATATTTCCTATTTTTTTCAAATTTCTGGTATCTCTATGTTGACTTCTGGTCATCTGGTAGATCAGTTGCTTCTCCTATTACTCTGTAGTGGACTTTGAGGAGAAAGATTTCTTCCTCTTTGTCCAGGCTCCTCCAGTGACTCTCCTTGTTTCAGTGAAATCAAATATGGTGTGGGCCACCTGCACAGTGGTTGTGGATGTTATTAAGGCAGTGAGCCATCCTTGTAATAGTATTAGCTGTGGTGGTGGTGTTCTGGACCACCTCTTCTGAAGCTGTGTGAAGCCTCATGGTGGTGGCATGGTGTGCAGGGACCTACCTGCCTTCCATGTGGGTGGGGTAGGGCTCTGGAAAGTGACTGGCCTATTCTCATGCCTGCCTGGGTACATTCTTTCTTAAGGTATCTATCTTTTGTTAATTTCCTCCTTCATATCCTGGATTATTTTTTAAATTTTGTTGTGTTGTTTAACTGAGTCTTCTTATATCTCGTTGAGTTTCCTTAAGATTGTTGCTTGGAATTCCTTTTCAGTCATTTCAAAGGTTTCCTGCTGTATGGGGTCTAGTAATTTAGAATTATTGTATTCCTCTGGTGGTGTAATATTTTCTTGATTTATTTATTTCTGGTATCCCTACGTTGATACTTTGTCTAGTCATCTGATAGAGCAGTTGCTTCTTCTATTACTCTGGAGTGGCTTTCAAGGAGAGAGACTCTCTCCTGTAGATGTGTTTTATATTGACTATTAGTTGTNAGTGGCTTTCAAGGAGAGAGACTCTCTCCTGTAGATGTGTTTTATATTGACTATTAGTTGTAGTGTTTTAGTTTTGGTTCTGGGTGCACTCAGTAGCATAGTCTCTGTGTGGTTACTTTGACCATACTCAATGTCAGTGTTGTCTGTGAGTTCTTCTGTGGCCTAGGCACTGAGGCACTCAGTAGTTCCTTGCTGAAGTAAGCGACACTAGGTTGGTCATTGAGACTGTGTCTAAATATTGAGTTCTTGGCAAAAGTGCCTGGGTGTCCTGTCACTCCTTGGCTGAGGTGGGTGACCCTGAGCAGTCTTGTTTTCCCATGGCCATGATAGGTGCACTGGGGTATAGTGAAGATCCTCAGCTTGAATGGGTGATCCTGCGTGGGGTTTCTCTTCCCTTTTTCCTGCAGGCAGAGGCTCCTCCTGGTTCCTTACTTCTCCTGGTTGGGGGATGGGTTGGTGGTGGCCGGGTGTTTTCTTCTGTACTCTATTTGGATATTCTGAATTTT
>NW_007737627.1:27795-45520 GCF_000696425.1 Galeopterus variegatus | reverse complement strand
GGGGATGGGTTGGTGGTGGCCGGGTGTTTTCTTCTGTACTCTATTTGGATATTCTGAATTTTCTGTACTCACTGGCACCTCCACATGTGTCCCTTCCCAGGTCAAGGCAGTTGCATGGGCTGTGCAAGTAGTTCCCACCACCAGGTGTGCAACCTCAGGGGTAGCATAGTTTCCTCTGTGGGTTGGGCCACTGATCAAGGGGCTGCCCTTGCTCACCCCTTTCCCCTTTTGTCTGGCAAAACACAGGAACACCTGGGACTGGGTGAGGTGGAGCTCATGGCACCTGGGCTGTGGCTGGTGGGCAGTTAGTGGCTGGTAGGAGCTATGTGACAGGGCTGTGGCTGGTGGGTAGGCAGCAGATACCATATGGTGATTCTGTGGCCACTGGCCAGTAGAGGCCACACAGTGGGGCTGTGGCCAGTGGGCAGGATGAATTATTGTGCAGTGAGATGAGCAATGGCTCTGGGACTCCATCCTTTTATTTTTGATATTATTTTGTTATATTTCTTTTATAGAAAATCAAAGTCATTTAAAATAGTATCTTATTTTAGTGAGTTTCATGTAATATACACTCTGTATAATGAGGTCATTTCTGTATTTTTACCTACAATGATAGTTTGTTTTTATGGGCATAGAGCTAAAATGCCTCCTCACCAAAACTTGTATAAAAAATGTACATACAAATCCTTATCAATTCAGAAAGCAATCCATTTTGTAAAAACATTGCCTTTGGTATAAATCTTTACACACACACACAATTTTCCTGTATATGTAGCTTAAAAAATATATGCATACATTCATATTTAAAATAATATTTGTATTTATTACAAATATTATTACAGCTGGCCAGTATGGATCCAATCCCTTGACCTTGGTTTTGTCAACACTACTTTCTAAATATTGAGATTTGATAGGAACAGAGAAGACTTCCAGGTGCTTCGGCCCAGATTTTTTACAGATCCTTGCGCTGGAAGCCCTTCCCACCCAGCTAACAGGATAGTGGCAATTTGATTTTCCATGAGTCATGACCTTTTGTGGTAGCTCTCTCAGGAACCTGGGGTGAGAGGGTTGAGCTGGCCAAGGCAGGATTGGTCTCCACCCTGGGTGTCTAATATTGTTGAGGCCTCACTTGTGCTTTCAGATGAGCAAATTAATTTTGTTATTTTGTTAAAATCGAATTTGTAGTCATTTTTTGTGAAAATTTGTTTCTTCTCTTCTGGATTATCACCATAGCTTAAATTAAATATTTCAGATGAATATTAGGTAGCATTAAGTACTAAATCTTTATGGACTTAAGTACTGGGGTGGATGTGCTGTGATTTGTCCCTTGACTTTGAACAATTATTTTTTCAACCTTGATGCTGCAAATATCTGGGATACTGTGCTACAGAGATGCATTGACATGAATGCCATCCATAGTATTGTTTCCTATGACTTTATTATCCATATCAGTAGTTATTCTAAAAAAGTGAGCAGTAACTTCCAATTCTGGCAATATGATGGAGTAGATACCCTGAAAAACCCTTCAACTATAAAATGCTGCAAAATGCAGGATCAAATTTGGAAAACATCATTTGAATGTAAATGATATCTGAGATAGCAAAAAATCAAGGGAAAACCTCAGAGTGAAAGCTTGAATCCAAAGAAATAACCGATTGCTGAAGCTGGTGGTTGCTCTAAGGGCATTTGCTGATCCTGAATGGCCAGGGGCTTTGGGTTTAACCATAGCAGGCAGCTGAAGGCCAGAGGTCAATCAGGTCATGCAGGCAGGTGCCTAGTCCTGCTCTCTGTACCTTTTTCTCTCCCCTACCTGTCTTTTTCATAGGCAGTATCATTATACACTGATTCTAGAATATTAGCCCTCAAGGGCTCTTAGAGATTATTTAATCTAAGTCTTTTGTTTTGTAGGAGAGGACACTGGAGTCCATAGAATATCAATGATTTCATTAGTGGTAGAACAAGGACAAGAACCCAATTTTCATTTTTCCCATTTCAGAGTCCATTCTGCTCCACTACCTTGTGTCTGTTATTTTTTTCATCCAAAAATTAAATGATGGTCACGTGCATATGAGTGTGTGTACAGGCGAGTGTTTTTGGACAGAGGCTTGAACAGATGATCGAGTACACATTTAACATGTTTGGGGATCAGAGATGATGTGGGAGACAGGGGAGGGCCTCAGGCCCTTCCTGGGCTGCTGAGGCTGAGTTACTTCCCTCCTCGGTTCTCCTAGGCCTGTGGAAGTTGCTCCTTTAACCAGTCCCCAGCAGCTACAAATCGGAAGAGGTGGTGCTGCTAATTTTGTCAGCGTGCTTTGAGCAAACGGAGTTCTTGTCATCTATTTGGAGTTTATCAACCATCCTGAGATCACAGGGCCCAAGTGCTGTGGTCTTCTCTTCCCAGGTCTACACCTGATGGCAGGGTCTGTATTAGGTGTGACAAGATTCCTAGGAGCACACACCCCTGAAGGGGGAGACAAAGGATTCCCCAATCTCATTCCACTTCTGAAGTGTAGGTGCCCTGATATGGCTGAAGCAGGGCTGGACAGACATTTGGGCCTTCTGGGCAGGCTAGTAACTTGATGTCCTTTCAAACTGAGATCTTAAAAAGTCATTCAATATCTATCTAGTGGGGATAAGAAAATAGCACATTTTCTATTTAAAAATGTATCAGTAGCAGACTCACTCACTAATTTACTTCTGCTGAGCAAAGCAGAGTCAATATTGTTAAAATATTAAGTCAAATGTTGTTTCTTTTTCTTTTTCCAGTTTTCTATTGCAGCTTTCTGAATGGGACAACTTTTGGGGAAGCATAGTAAAGGGATTCCAGTTTCAATGAAACAGGTCACTTGTTCTTGGTAAGTAGGAGTACAAAGTACAAATATTTATTTTGGGATTTTTACCTGATTATTGACTTTTAATAAATTATAACTCTTGGAGTGCACAAAATTACATAACAAATAGTTTGGTCCAGCATGGGCTTTGTTTGTTTTTAATTTTAAATATACATTTTAATTATTTTTCCTCATTTGCTGGTGCTGCCTACTTTCTGGGGTAACTAATGCAAAGCAGTAGAGGAAGAAGAAAATGACACAGAAGAAAAAGTGAAGGGTCTAAGGTGCTCAACAGCAGGTGAGTCCTATCAAGGTGAGACTTGAGATATGAGGAGGTTTAAGGAATCAAGGGAGATCTATCAAGCAAATCAGAATAAATACCAAGATAGATTATGTATGAGGGGTCCTCAGAAAGTTCATGGAAAGATTCATATTGATGCCAGAGGAACGGTCTGGGGAGGTCTGATGGTCAGCCTCAATCCTCCCCAGCCTCTTACCAGGTTCTTGACTCCACTACAGGAAGGAATTGAAGAGCAGAGTCACAGTAGAAAGTGAGAACAGGTTTAATGCAACAAATAAGAGATACAAATTTCATAGAGAAAGTGTGGCCTAGCTCCAGTGACTGAGCAGGGCCCACACCAAGTTTAACAGAAAAGTAAGAAATACCCACTTAAAGTTCAATATAGAGTGCAGCTGGCTCAAGAGTGAGCAGCCCCCTGCTAAAAGTAAGCTTAACACAAAAGTAAAGCATACGCACCTCAGCCAGCGAAGTGTGGGTTGGCCCCAGGAAAGTGAGCAACAACATCCCTGCCTTCTGCTGGGATTCAGCTTGTATAGTTCCGCTATCTAATGTATATTCATGCTTCTAATGCATATTCAGTTAAAGGGATGGTTCCCAGCTATGTAACATAGTCTTGCACGTGCTCAGTTGGACTCCTTTTGGAGCTTGTTCATTAGTCCAATCCTATTGCATATACCAGACATATTCACGAAGATTCTGTGCTCTTTAGCACCCTTCGTTGAAAGTTATTCAAAGGATAAACTCCCTTACAATGAGAGTGCTTGGCTACCGAGATTACATAACTCTTCTCTACTGAGCATGCCGAGCCACTGGATTTGCATAGGCCAGCCCCATGAAGTCTCAGTTTCCTGAGTTGGTGCCAAAAATAGATCTAACTAACAACAGTTAACTATCCTCTAGGGCAGGGCCTAGAGGAGGGGCCTGAGACCTTGGGGAATGGCTCGAAACCCAGAGGTGCATCCTGTGACCCAAGCCCATGGAAATCTAGCACCTCCTGACTCAGTATTAACTTTTAATTCTATTTTTCCATGAACTTTTGAAGTACCCTTGTATTTCTTCTGGACACAAACTTTTCCTAGTAATTAAATTTAGAAGAAATGGGTCCTTTTACAGAAACTCTGAAGTCAATATTTTTAAAACACAGTGAACAGCATAAAGTTTTTATAATGGTATTAGAGCAAATTCAGAAACTTCTTTCACATGGCCATTTTTTGATATTACCCAGATAAAAACTGAAAGCATAATAATAAAATGTAATTTACTGAAGATGTTTCTTGTGGGGAACAAACTTAGAGACTCACATGTGTAGAGCTCAATAGTTATCTGGTATGAAGAAAGTTATAGAGAAATGGATGGAAAGTCTCCTGGATTCTTTTCCTTGAATATCACCGGCTTTGAACAGGAGCTGAACAATAAATAAAGGCTCATCTTTCTGGGGTGATCTTGGAACACCAGTATTCTAAAATGTCTGCTGAAGAAGAATCATGTATTTTGTAGACCAAATGATCAGATAGAGAGGTGTATTCCGCTGAGAAATCTTCATTCTCACCTATGTGAATCCATCTCTGTAAAAGAGCTTCACAGGAGTGATTGGTGAGCATGATTAACTGCCTGTCAAGAAACAGCTTTGAATCTGCTAGGAGGAACCCTTGATTTGTCCCAGAATATTATACCAATAAATACAGCCTCCATTATTTTAGTTTATACAACTGTGAGATATTAAACTCAAGAAAATATTCTTGTAGTACATTAACTTTGTATGTGTCACATTGCCATACTTAGGCATTACATATAAATATTTAAGAGGTTACCAATTTGAAATTTGGGATAATTTAGAAAGGACAGGGTTAACCATTAGATCTAAGATGATATGACATCATAGTATGAAAAGTGGTAAGAGTATTTTTCTTTTTCTTTTAACCTAACGACATGTACCAGGAAGGTAAGAGTATTAAATAGTAAGAGAATACATTGTCAATTACCTTTAAAGTTTATATACCTAAATTTCATACCAATAATTGACATACATTTCCCTTATCTCCTCCTTGGAAGCAAATCATGTAAAAATCAGAAATAAAGGGTTAATAAGAAAATTACACATTTGCCTTATCTTTTTTATTAAATAGGTTCTCAATAGGCATTGATCAAGAAACTTGTGTAAAGGTATTTTCTTAAATGAATGAATGCAAATACTTTGAAGTACAAAATTGATGTTTTAAAAACATACGCAATTTCAAAGTTTTACATTTTTGTGTAGATCGTTTTCTTAGTTAACTAAAATTCCCCTTATCAATACTTTAGTTCTACCTTAAAAAACTTGCCTAAATTCTTAGAATGGCCTCTAAACTAACTAATCTCTCTCATTCCATTCCCTATCCCATTATAATTCACTGCTCTTGAAATTTTTCACAGATTATCATTCATAAAATTTTTCTTGATTTGCAGCTTTATTGAAAAATAACTAAAATACTATAAACTACACATATTTAAAGTGTGCAGTTTGATGAGCTTTGACATACTTGTACACTAGTGAAATCATCACTACAGAAAAGGTAATCAACATACCCATCATCCTCCAAAGATTCCTTATCTCCTTTTGCAACCTCTCCTTCCTGCCTGCCACAATCCTTGTACCCCCCACACTAATTCTGCCTCCCAGGCAGCCAGTGATCTACTTTCTGTCTTTGTCATTTTAGATTAGGTTACATCCTCTAGATTTTATAAAATGGAATTTTATAGTATTTTTTTTTCTTTTTGGTTTGGATTCTTTCACTTAGCATAATTATTTTGAGATTCATTCATGTCGTTGCCTGTATCAATACATCATTTCTTTTTTATGGTTGAACAGTATTCCATTGTATGGCTATACCACCTTTTGTTTATTCAGTCACCTATTGACGAACATTTGGGTGGTTTCCAATTTTTATGGCTATTACAAATAAAGCCACTATGACATCCATGTACCAGGCTTTGATGGACATGTACTCCCTTTATTTTATTTTGCTTACACTTCACCTCTAAACAAAGGGGGATACAGTTTTAAAAAATCACTTTGGTTGGTAATTTATCCTGTTGTTGGAATTAATTAATTGATGAAAATGGAATGTTTAATTGGTACTTAGTAGACTTATAGGGATAAAAAGACTAAACTGCCAAACTCCAACTGCCAACCCTGTGAAATCTGTGAACACGTCCTCAGCAAACATAGCTCCTGACAGAGAAAATTCATTTTCTGTTCTCTTGCAAATAATTTACCTACATTTTTCCTTTTATAAATCTTTTATATAATTAATATCCAAATTACTTCTGTGATGGTTGATTTTACATGTCAACTTGACTGGGCTAAGGGATGGATAACTGGTAAAATGTTATTCCTGGGGGCCCGTGAAGATGTTTCTGGAAGAGATTAGCATTTGCATTAGTGTACTGAATAAAGCAGATCACCCTTCCTAATGTTGGTGAACATCATTCAATCCCTTGAGGGCCTGAACAGAACAAAAATGTGGAGAAAAGGTGAATTTGCTCTGGGACATCCATCTTCTTCTGCCCATGGACATCGGTTCTCCTGGTTCTTAGACCTTTTAACTCAGACTGGGACATACCATTGATCCCTGGTTCTCAAGCCGTCAGACGTGAACTGGAACTACACTATCAGTTTTCTTGGACCTCTGGTTTGCAGAAAGCAGATCATGGGACTTCTCAGTCTCCATAATCTTGTGAGCCAATTTCTCATAATAAATCTCTTTTATATGTCTATATATACCTTGTTGGTACTATTTCTCTGGAGAACCTTGACTAATACAACTTCCCACCAGGAAAATATTTTACATGCAAGTTTTTTTTTTAACTTAAAGAGATATGTTATTTGTGTTTTTAATACCATAATTCTTTTAGCTAACTATTAGACATATTAGTTTTACATATTTGTGAATCTGGGTTTGTTTTTTTTTTAATAGCAAAGACATGGAATTTTTAACATTAATTTTGCTAATGCAAATTTAATAAATATCTTTAATCTCTTAGGTAATGTTAAATCTCAGTCTTTGCTTATTTTTCACAAGGAAATAATGCTTTGATGTATTATGTCTACTTAGGTTTTTGCTAAAGTAATTGAGCACATGCCTTTTAAATAAAAGCAATTGCATTTGGGGGCTTTATGATGGCTTTTGAGTTTAAGTGCTTTGTAATTAATTAATAATCTAAAACCCCACAACATTTACACATGAAATGAATTTAATTTTAAATTACATTTATGATTCTACAAAATTTGAGTTGCCAAGAAGAAAGTGTCAAGTCAACTGGCAAAGTATGCTATTTCCATATATTTAAAAAATGTGGTATTTTTAATATTGCACAAATATAAATGAAGGTAAAAAGGAAATAAACATGGATTTAGTCTGTAGATCTAGCTTGTCCTGAAGTTCTCAGTTTAGCTATTTCTTCCTGGGGTTTTGCCTGAGTCTCTGATACAGGTCTCTTTCTTTATTCTGCACTACAGCCTTACTTACTACTTTCATAGCATTTTTTAAAATTTGTAATTATATGTCTATTAATTTGTTACTTTATTTAATAAGTAAAATTTCACCTTTGAATTTTAGAGGTGAAACAGGTAAGGTTTGCCAATTAGTCCAGTTAACGGATGCCCAGTGTGATGGGCTCAAATAGGCATATGCATAAGAAAGAGCCTTTGGAGTCAAAGGGCAGCAGAGATCGGGGCTCTTGGCACAGCAGAGGCACCTGGCATTGTAGATCTGCTGACGTGTAGATTATTGGGAAGAAGGATTGTACAGTCTACAAGCCCGTTCTTTTATTTATTTTTTCCTCTTTTTAAAAGGCATTAGGAAATAGAACAAATTTTGATACCAAAGTTTATTTTCCCCTTTATCATTATTCTCAGGACTACAAAATCAGGCCTTTAACTGCACAGCTGGAATCCTTGTGCCTGAGCAAACACCATTATGTGAAATAGTTCAGCTTTAGGCATAGGTATAAGTAGGCATAAGAAGGCACGGGCATGTAGCACTGGATGGCCTTTCCCAAATTGTTCTTTTTTATTTTAGTTTAAACAAATTCCAGGACAAGAGGGACTTGGGTTCTTATCTGTCCAAAGACTTGTGGAGTCACCCCACCCCCAACCCCGTACATTCTCATATTGGCTCTGAATTGGAATATTATCTGGGTCATGGATTTTAGGGTCTCAGACTATGGATTTAATCATTGAGGGTTGGTGGAATTTTATTAATGAAGAGATTGAGGGGAATGGGGAGACTTATTATATAGCAAAGATGTCATGTTCTTGGGTTGTAATAGAGAAAAATCTCAAAGAATTTTATAAACCAAAGGGTTAAGAGGGAAATTTGAAAATCCTGTGCTGGAAACATTGTCTATAGGAGTCAGGATTATTCAGAAACAGTGGGGACAATGGCACATATATAAAGAAATAGCTTTAGGTCTTGCATCAAGAAAAAGTGGAAGATGACAGAAGAAAGATATGTTGACTGGGAAACAATGAAGAAGAGAGGAACTTTCTCATGAAAAGAATTGTGATCTTAGAGCCCAAAGTAATCATAGGGGATTAAAGGGGAAGAAAATGTATGCACATATAAATGCTCTTAAAGTTGGAACTAGGCAAGAAGAGGATTTTTTTGTTGTTGTTTCTACATCAATGAGTCTGGACTGGAGCCCAAAGAGATTTAACTGGACAAGATGCAAGATTTTAAAGAATAAACTGGGAGGACTTCCCTGCAACCTCCTGAGGGAGCCCAGAATAGAATAAACTATTGAAAAGTAATCTTGAAAGCCGTAGGCAGGGAGTGATAAATAAGAAAAATTGGGGTAACCTTCCCTTGGTGACTGGAACAGCCACTAAAAATTATCTAAGATTTGGAAATTTTGATATTGAAAGGCTGGGAAAGTCAGCGTAGAATACTTCAGTCATTAATAAGGGAGTTTTAAGGTGCTGTGGTTAGTACAGGTGGGGAGGCAGGTCTGTCTCATGTCATAAGGGAAAATGTTTGGAAAATTTATGGTGACAGGACTCAGAAAAAGAGACAACGAGATGTATTAAATGGGAGTCAGACAGCATTCCAAAACATTGTGTTCAGACATGGATTAGGGGTGGTACTGATGGATGGTTTGCTTCATTGTGGGGCTTGCCCTGTTCAGGGAAGGGAAAGATAGGCAGGATTTGTTTCGGCATATGTGGAACCCATTCATCTCATCTCACTTGCTATAAGGAATCAAAAAAGGCAGAATTTGGAGATAGATATTAGGGAAAAAAATCTCTTCTGGGTCAGAAAGCAAAGACCACAGAGAAGGAAGGCAGGTAGTCAGGCATTCTGATCCAGCAAATAATAGTAGTTCTGCACAAACAAACAAACAAACAAACAAAAAAAGTCAACAGCTGGTATAAGAATTTCAAAGAATTTGAGGGTTTTTTTTTTTTTGTGTGAATTTGAAAGTCAGCTGGGGTGCCTGAAATGACTCTGAGAATAGAAGAAAAAGAGCCAGTAGAGGGAAAATGTGGCAGAAGACAATTAACATGTGGCCATTGAAAGGGTGAATTTGGAAGATTTGGAAGATTTGAAAATGGCAGAATGATCTCTTGGACTTTGCTGGGTCCTGGAAGACCAGGCTATGGGAGCAAACACAGTTGTTGGTTCAGAAATGTGTTGAATATTGTGATAGTTACCTGCATCGGCCTTAACCAGTGACCACAAACTGAGTAGATAAAACCACAGAAATTTATCCTTTCATAGTTCTGGAGGCCAGAACTTAGTTTAATAACATCTGCAAAGACTCCTTTTCCAAATAAGGTAACATTCACAAGTTTTAGGAATTAGGAAGTGGACATCTCTTTTGGGAATCACCTCCTAACTCGTTACAGGCATGATGAGGACTTTTGCTTCCTGAATCTATCCGGTAGGCTTTTTCTTCTTGTTATTACTGCTTTCTTCAATGCTGTAAGGACATCTGATGAGGATCTGCCTTCTAGAAATAAGTTTAACTGTCCTCCACTCTTTTTGTTTCTCTTTATCCCTGACCCTTCATAAGTCAGGCCAGCTTTTGTCATACTAAGCTGGTCATTTTGAATTTAGAGAGAGAGAACGGGGGGGACAGTTCTACATGAGCCTTTCATGTGTCTGAACATCTTGCAAGAGGAGGCACTGACTATTTTTTCAAAGATATTTGTATAGTGAACGCCTGGAAGATAAAGGTAGTGTCTCCCTCTGGAGCTGAGGGAAACTTTATTTGCTCTCCAGTGGAATACAGGTGTCACCCTTTGGGGTAAAGTTCGGGTAGTTTTGCTTGCAGCTGTTATAAAAGACTGGGGTCCCCTGAGCTTGGGTTTCCTCAGCTGTGATGCAACCTGCTGTGTAAGCAGCATCCACCTGGGCTTCTTTGTGTTGCCTGTGGGACTTGGGGGCAAGGGGAACTGACAGGACTGTGCAGCTCTTGCTGTTTGCTATGGAGTGAGATAATAAATCTTTTGAACACAACAGTCTTTTATCTTCTGCAAGCATCCATGAAACTGTAGCAACTAAATTATTAGCTGGCGGGAAGGGTAAAATCTCAGACCATTCAGTTTTTGACAGGCTCTTTTAGGTCTCCTGTCGTAAGCTGAATTCACTAACTTGGTTTATATCAGAGAAGTCAGGCACTGAGTGCTTATCCAGCTATTAAAGTAGTCTATTCTGGTTCCCATTTGACCATCATTGCTATGTATGTGCTTTTCCTATCAAAAATCCAGGGGAAGTAGGGGTTAACTGGTAGGGTTTTGGATAGTAACATCTGTTGTAGCAGTGTTATTGGAGCTGGGAGAGTGAGCAGAAAATTAATTGTAGCAAGTTTAGGGCTGATCAGGGAATCTGTGCAACATAAATAAAAGTGTGAGTATGTGAAGACATATGTACCAGGGTTTATTGCAATATGGCTACAATAGCAGAAATCTGGAAGCAACTTGAATGTCTATCAAGAGGATTGAATAAAATATAGTACATCCATGCTATGGAATACTATGCAGCTATTAAAAAGAAAGGAGTAAATCTGTATATTTGGTCTCAGATGATATCCTCATCACATTTTAAATAAAAAAGAAAAGTTATAGTGTAATAAACATGGACTGTTGCTTTTTTTTTTTTTTTTTAAAAAAAAACAGCTTTGTATATTTGCAGTTATATTTATATAAGCAAAATAAGAACTTTGGGAAGATATACATTAAATTGTTATAGTTAACATTTATTACTTTAATAATCAAATTACTAAAATAGAAAAGTATAAGAAAAAAGAGTTGATAGGTTTTAAGTGAGTGAGGGCTATTACTTAGGGAGCTTGACTGTGAAGGGAAGAAAATAGGGTAGTATGTGAAGGAAGTATAGAGTCCAGAGAAGTTGGTGATTCTATTTTTTAAAGACAGGGGTGACAGCGTATCTGTGGGGAAGTAGCCGCTAGAAGAGAACATCAACTCTTCTATCCGTTCTGTTGTCCTTTCACCTGTCTTTCATTCTATCCACCTTTGCATTCATCCTTCCTTCCTTCCTTCCTCCCATGGCATTTAAGGAGGATAAAAGGGGCAGGGAATGCAGTGATGGAAAACACGAAGTCTCTGCTCTTGTAGGGCTCCATTCTAGTTGGAGAGACAGAGAATATACAAGTTACTAAATAAATAGCAAAATTGTAGGTAGTGACAAGGGTGGCGAAATGGCAATAAAGTAGGATAAGGGGTAGGTTTTGATGGAGAAGGTGATGTGGGGATAGTTGAGATGGGTTGGTTGAGAAAGACCTTTTTGAGGAGCTAACATTTGAGCAGAGGCCTGAATGACATGATTTACAAAATAGAAGAGGTTCCAGGCAGAGGATGAAGTAGGGATAAGACCCTGAGATGACAAAAAGCTTGTCATGGAATGACAGTGGCAGAGTGTTGCAGAGATCTGCAGGGGTCACTCCTGGAGTGGGGGACTAGGTTGTGTTAAGGAGCTCTTTCCCTTGGGATGAAGCGAGGTGAGAAGAGAAAACTGTGCTTTTTAGCAGTGTGTAGTCAGCATTGCTTACTCATTCTGTGGGAATCTTTTGTTAATAGGTGATAAAGCTCTGGAAATGGGTTGAGAGTGCATCCTATTTCCATAGCACATTCTCTCTTCCTGGTATTAAAGATTCTTTGCTTGGCCAAACTTTAGTCAGGTTTCTGAACCTACTCCTAGGGCCATCTGTGTACTTCCTTGTAAAATCCAGTTTTAGCAGAGAACTCTAAGGCAGTTTGGCAAGAATTCCCCCATCCTTGATATGTGATTGGTTCCTCATCCTCCACCATCTCCCAGGCAACATCTGATCACCCTGGCCTGTCAGTGAGAATCCTGTTAGGTCAGTTTAGACAGACTCCTCTGTACCCTTGATGTTTTCTTTTGGTAACTTTTCCACCCACTGATCCCCACAATGTTTCTTGCCTATAAGTTTATAGATACTTGCCTGTGCTGTATTTGGAGTAGAGTCCAGTCTCCCTCCTCCACTGCAAGACCGTGTTGCAGTGGTTCCTATGCTTATCATGATGGTCCTGAGTAAAGTCTTCTTTACTGTGCTTTAACAAATGTCACTGAATAATTTTTTCTTTAACAGTGATCAGAGTAAACTTTCTACCTTGGCAGCCTTTTTTTCCTTTTGCTCCATGTGTCTTGAAAGAAAACTGTATAAATAATATTGTGTGACTTTTATTTTGGTAATCTCATAAGGATTGTCTCATTTTTTCAGCATAATTGATATGAAAAGCATGTACTGTAATTTAAATGCAAATATCTCCTTGGGTCCTGATACATTTCCCAAAGTTTGAAAGTAGAAATTACTTCCCAAACAGAGCCAAAAGTGTATTTAGGATTAATGTGCACATGTGGAGCTCATACAACTGTATCAGCATCATTGCTTTGAGTTTTATTAAAAATGGATTAATATTCCAGTGTGTTTGAGATTAGTTTCTTCTGAAGGTCTGCATGGTTCACAATGTTATGCACTCACCTCCGAAATATCTTAGTCTATCTTTCTCATTGACACTAAAAACTGGGAATTTCTGTGTGGTCCTCACTAGCACAGTGCCTTGTGATATGTAGGGCCTTCCACAATGCTCCTTGTATACAAGAGTCCTTGTTGAAAGGTGGGTGTTTCACAGTGTGTCCAGCAGCCAGGAATGACATACAGCATGTGGGCTGGTGGTACCACCTTTACATTCAAACACTGAGAGGAAGATGAATCATCTCACCCAGGGATGCCTGGGGGAATGCTACGGAACATCCAAATGCCTGGCTGTTGGGATTTTTTTCTTCTATAACATTTTCTCAAGCATTCTTATTTCAAGCATTCTTGTAACAAAATGGCTGACATGATGAGAAAACATTTTAAGATGAGCTCTGGTTTTCACGCAGTTCTTTTCCAGGTGAACAGCCTAAGTGCATTTTCAATGAAACACTTGAACTTGTAACATTCCAGACGCTGCTGCTGGAGATAACACTTGCATTTATCTTGCTTTTTGAGCAAGGCTGCTACTTGGTGAAATATTTATGCATTTTCTTTTCTTTCTTTTTCAAATGCCATCACACTCCTTGGTACTACTGATCGACAGCACATGGTTTATAGCTCCAGGTGGGAAGAGTTAAATTCCATTTGAAGGAAGCCAGAAATACTTCATTCTGTTCTGCAAAGGCCTCAACTGCATAAACACCCTGGATGTACACACACTGGGAAGTAACCCAACGTGTATAGGGTCACTATGACACTTGGAGATGCTCTAGCCAGGTGTGTTGTTTACCAGAGTGACAGAGAAGTTTCATAGAATCTGAAGAGAAACCCAGCCAAAAAGCTACTTTTCTCTTCCCCAAACCCAGAGTTCTATGAGATTTCCACTGAAGTACAATGAAGACCAGAGAATCCACAAAATAGGGGTACTGAGTCTAGCCTAGCACACTCAAAGACAGTATCCTGGAATACCAGTAGATATAGCAGATGTTTTGTAGATTCCTGCAATAGAAAATATGGAACTACAGAACCACTCTGAGCTTAAAGTATGGACTTTGAATAAACACAGGTGGAAAGACAGAATTTTTATGTATAAATTCTTATACAAGATGAGAATTCTTACATGAATTCTTATTCATAGTAATTGCTGAAATAGCTGTATATAAGGAAGTGCTCATTGCATAGCAAATCAGAGTAAACTGTAGAACACCTTTGAACACAGAAGAGGACCAGTGGAAAATGTAGAATTAGAATGGCAAAGGAGGTGAAAATCTGAGAAAAGACTGAAGCAGAAACATTTTCCACAGCTATCTGGCTAAGACTTGTGCAAATTCCTGTTGTGTGGTGTGTTGAATGTGTAACTGCACTAAAGTTAACTCTGTAGTACAACATTGTATTGAGTTCTTTCATAGTGTGCACTTGGACATTTTTCAGAGTACCACACTGTTATCTTTATAAGGTGTCAAGTTAATGCACCATTTTTAGGTTTGTTAAAGAATCTGAATTGGGGGGGATTTAGGTTCAGGTGCTCAGAGTGGTTGTACAACTCCAGGTTAATTAGCTGAGAGCAAGTTCACTGAAATTAATTTGTCAGAAATTAATTTACCAAATGACATTTCACCAAATGATTAATTGGCAAGAAAGGAATGTCAAAGATTGTAGTAAAAATAGTGTGGTTTTTATAATAGTGCAAAACATTATATTAGGTACTTGGGACTACATATGGAGGAATAGACATAGCCAAAGGCCTCAGAAACCTTTGAAATTGAGGAGCAGAGTGCACAAACTAGTAATCAATATAAATTATTCTGCATCTAGTGAGATCTGAGATAATTTAAGTCCCGAGTTAAATGGTCACCAGGTAAGCCATTTACAAAAAACTCAATAGAATGCTGGGAATATTCCTTCTCCTTTAAACATTCAGAGTGAAACATTCAGCTGCAAAACAACAGCTGGAAGCAGACTGAAGTTGGATACCAATGGGACAGTATAGCTGGATTGGAATTAAAATTGTGCTAGGCCTCAAGGATGACAGTGGTAAGCCTACCTCAGGCATCCAACTGAAGTTGCAATACAGACACTGACCTTTAAATCTCTTTTGCAGACATATTTTGCTCACAGCACCAGACATCTCTGCGGATCACTCGGGAGGATCTCTAATGGACCTCAGGCAAACATTTTACAGTAAAAGTTATTTTTTTGAGTTGAGCATCTACTATGTGCCAGGCACTGTGCTAGGTTGTGGGGCAGTGAGAATGAGTACAATGGACTCCTGTTGCCAGGAGGTCACAGTCTTGTGGAGACAACCACTAATAAAAATAAGTCAATGCAAGGTGAGCAGTGCTGCCACAGGGACATGGATGCAGGGCTGTGGGACCATGGAGACTGGGGAGACTGCCTTGAGAAGTTGATGAGGAAATGATATTAAAAACACGAAGTTCTAAAGATTAACTTAACTATTTTCCTCTGTTGCCACATTTGGGTTGTTCCTGAGGTCCGACATAATAAATAAATATTTCAATAAACATATTTATGCATAAACCTTTTAAAAATCTATTTCAGATTTTTTCCTTAGAGCTATTTCCAGAAGTAAAATGACCAGATGAAAGGGTGACGAAAAAAATCAAGTCTCTTGACACACATTTTCAAATATTTTTTCAGAAGGATTCTGTCAGTTATCATTTCCTCCCTGTCATGTAGGAGAATACACATTTCGATGAATTCTTACCAACATCGGGTAGTATAAATTTTAAGTTAGGCAAAACTTGTAGTCCAATATCATTTGTAAAGAGTTTCTTTAAAGTTTGGGTACAGGAGTATTTTTAATGAGTTTATGAAGCTCTAATTTTTTATGTCTAAAGCTCGCCCATTTTAAATGTACGGTTTGGAGAGTTTTAGAAAATGCATATAGTCATGTAACCACCAACATAGATTTAAGACTTTTCCATTACTCCCCCCAAATTTTTTTGTGTATTTTTGCAGACAGCCTTCCCCATTACTCCTGGTCCCAGGAAACTTCTGGTCTCTTTTTCTATCACTGTAATTTTTCCATTTCTAAAATTTCATATAAATGGATTCATCATGTATATAGTCTTATGTGTCTGCTTCTTTCACTTAGCATAATGTTTTTGAGCCAATATTGTTTTATTGTGTATTTCTTTGATTATTTTTGGAGTTGAATACTTCATGTACTTTAAAATCAGTTGTTCGGAGGAGGTAATATTTTGATATTGAAGAATGATTAAGAATTTCTTAAGTGAAAATTGGGGGAGAGAATTCAAGGTGGTGAAAACTAAGTTAAACAAAAGCAAACTTCATAAAAAGCTTAACATACCCAGGGAATCGTAAGAAATTCAGTGTCTGGGAGTTAAAAGTAGGCTTGTTGGGAGGGTTGGAAGAAGAGGTTACACCGGTAAGAATAGATTGTGAAGGCCTTTAAGATGAGGCTTACTATTTTTCTTGCAGGCAATTGGGATTTCAAGGAACATTTAAGGAGGGCACTGACTTTTCTTCTCCTTGGTCTGAGGAAGATTGTTCTAATGACAACAGCGTTAGAAATGTTTAGGGAGAAAATGAAGTCACATAGAACAAATTGGAGGCTATGTAGAAAATGCCTTATTTGAGGAATATTTAGGAAGTAGAATCAGCATGATTTGGAAATAAAATGAATATATAAGGGGAGAAGAGAGATAAACTAAGGACGATATCGAGTTATCTAGCTCAGCAGACTGGTTGCATAGTTAATTTATTAGTTGTAATAAAAATATTAGATGTGGACCACATAGAGGAGAAACGATAGGTAGTTTCACTTACATGTTGAGTTTGTAGAGTCTGCAATAGTTGGCAGTTTAAATTTTGAGTCTAAAGCTAAAACTCTAATTGTGGGCTGGACATGTAAATTTGAGAGTCACTGGTAAATAAGTAGCAGGGAAATATATACAATCATACAATCTGAGTAGAGTGAAAATAAAAGGCAATGGAGGATAGAATCTTGGGCGACTTCATCACTGAAGAGCCTTACTGATTTAGTGGAAGCTCATTACTTGCTGGGAGATCCTGATTTTGTGTTCCAGGAAGGTCTCCCCCACAGGACTCAAGGGTACATATAGAACAGTATATGCTCAATGGTAGTCCCATTCCCCTCGACAGTGACTGCATTAGGGTATGGCACGTGACCCAGGTCTGGCCAATGAGACATGAAGTGTGATTGAGTGGAAGCTTCAGGAAATATTTCCTCATTCTTATAAATAAACATAAAAGAGGGATAGACCTTTGTCTGATAAATATTGCTCTATGTGGGCATGATGGCTAGAAGAGTAGCAGCCGTCTTGTCATCATGAGGGGAGATAGCAGAGATGTAGTCAACACGCAAAGGATGCAGAACAGAGAGATGGAAACACCCTGGGTGTCTTATCACATCGTTTGCACCAACCAATTCTGGAGCTGTCCAACGTAGGACTTGTCATGTGAAATAGTTGATTTTCCTTTTTATTTAAGCCAGCTGCATTGGGATTTATGAAGTTAACAGCATTGCAAATGATATCTAGAAAATTACGTATTTATCAAATCTGTAAAAATCTATACCACCAATACA
>NW_007737627.1:25030-27751 GCF_000696425.1 Galeopterus variegatus | reverse complement strand
GTGGGCATGATGGCTAGAAGAGTAGCAGCCGTCTTGTCATCATGAGGGGAGATAGCAGAGACGTAGTCAACACGCAAAGGATGCAGAACAGAGAGATGGAAACACCCTGGGTATCTTATCACATCGTTTGCACCAACCAAAGCTGTCCAACGTAGGACTTGTCATGTGAAATAGTTGATTTTCCTTTTTATTTAAGCCAGCTGCATTGGGATTTATGAAGTTAACAACATTCCAAATGATATCTAGAAAATTACGTATTTATCAAATCTGTAAAAATCTATACCACCAATACACAGTACTCAAAATATATGGAAACATCTCGCAAGGAAGATTATACTGTGAAACATGAAGGCCAGGGATAAATGAAGACATATTACTTGGCATCTTTACTTTTCTAAAATCACATATATGAAGTTATTTTATAATTGCAGTTTTACTTTAAGTTAATGACACCTTCTACATGTATGGAATTAATTGCAATTCTTAATAGAAGAAGTAATTCCTGTGGATGCCTGTGCTTTATCAAGGAAAAAGAATGAAGTCCTTCAATGATGTATCATAGTTCTAAATTTGTTGCTCTGATGAGGTGCTCTCAGAATCGGGGCAGGGGAGAGTCATTGCTTAAGTGAAAAGTGCCTCACAATAGAAGTCCTTCAATGATGTATCATAGTTCTAAATTTGTTGCTCTGATGAGGTGCTCTCAGAATTGGGGCAGGGGAGAGTCATTGCTTAAGTGAAAAGTGCCTCACAATAGATTTCATTCCTATTAGGGGGAATCAGAATTTCTTGGATGAATAGCTAGCATCATCCATGTTGGGGAAGACTCTAGATCACACCCAGGACCTTCCCAAAGAAATTTTCTAGCTGATATGAAATAAAGAATGGAGTGCAGTGAAGAATATTCTATCAATGGCAACTGTGACTCCAAATTAAATCTCTAAATCAATTCTTATAAGTCTTTGTTGACTAGGCTAAAGGAGGTTCACTCGATAATTCTGTAAATATGGCAGCAGCAAAGTCTGAGCTTTCTCAGTAAGCACAAGTTCCTGTAGGTATGAGCATATCTCAATTGTATCTATGCCAATGTACTTTTACCAGACACTTTCCTACTTAGTAGAAATCAAATCAGAGAGATATTAGGACATCCAAGCAGCTTGCCACTCCAGATGGTTGATAAAGTCTGAATGCAGTCCTTTTCACCCTGTAGTGCCATTTTCTGAAACTGGCCCTAACTTAACAGCTGTACATGATCAAAGCAACAGAAGGGAATACTTGACATATTTATAAACAGAAAGACAATACTTCTGAAAGCCCAAGGGCACAAGTGAGCATCTGAAAACTAATGTAATATCAGATACTAGGACAAGAGCTAATGCGAGGCATTATATTTGACATTCTTATTCTTATATGCATAGTATATTTTCTAACTGTACCGTTACTTTTTAATCAGTGATATGCTCTGAAGGTAATAAGTTAACTTAGATTATCAGCAAAGGAGAGATGCAAATTTTTGACTGTGTATACGCTCTCTGAACTGATCTGACTGGTCATGTTGTAATCACTGAGAGGCCACCATGTGCACCTTTTCTCTCACCTGCCTTTGTACTGTTCAGACCAATTAAGCCATTAGTTGTCAAATAAGAGGTTCTAAGGAAAGTCCGTTTTACAAACCAGTTTTCTCAGACTTTTGTGCAGAAGTGGCTAGAGAAATTCTGCCCAAATGCAGAACATAATTTTAACCTACTAAAAATGATAAGGGTTGTTGGCTTAACTTGAGTTGATTTCTTGGACAGACTGGAAGAAATACTCCCAGAAGGAAATTGGGACATAAAGAACATAGAGCAGGTAGAGAGGAACAAACCAGGCCTAGAGAAATGTGACAAAGTGATATTGTGGAAGGGCATGTAGAGGAAAGAGCAGGAACTTTCCCAGGACTAGTTGCTAAGATCTCAGTATCATCATCCTACTCCCTGACTATTTTTTTAATTTTAATCTTTCCAGCTCATTCCTTCTAGACCTCTGACTCCAACAAATTTTTAAGAATTATAACAGCTCCTCCAGCTCATTGATTCTGTAGTGTGCTTGTAAATGTTTAACAACCAGCTTTATGATAAAAATAAAAGCACCCACATTTGCAACATTTGCCAATTTCTGTTATGTAAATATGGACAATTTCAACTACCAACCTGAAGTCGTTGAAGATAGTATCGGGTAGACAGTTGTTGCCCTCCTGAGTAGGTGTGAGTCAGCCCCAGCACATTACTGCAAATAAGCTGATTATGTTTTCAGTGCCTGTCACTTCCCTGACCCCCACCACTTGGGTCCACATTGCCTTCCTTACCTAGATTGAATTTAGTGGGCCATCGACATAATCATTTCCTTGCATACCTCCACTTCCATGACACTTTGCATATTCCTCTTCGTTGAACAGAGCTCATTATGTTTTAGTTATGTCTCTATTTTTCCATCAGACAATAAATTTTAAAGTATGCATCTTTTAATCTTTGAGGCCTTATTGCTTACCTCATTGTTGAGCATGCAGTAATTGCTCAATATATTTTAATGAGTGAATAAATAACTAAATTATGAAGGTATCTTAGGAGGGAAATGTGTTCAAAAAATGAAAACCAGGCAGTAACATACATAAATATTTTAATTAGAAAAAAAGATGTATATATATTTATATATATAAAATATACATGGAGAGAGAGAGAGAGAGAG
>NW_007737627.1:22986-24544 GCF_000696425.1 Galeopterus variegatus | reverse complement strand
GAGAGAGAGAGAGAGAGAGAGAGAGAGAGAGAGAGAGAGAGAGAGATGGGAAGGGAAAGAGCCTGACTATACAAGAGATGGAAGGATGCTCAAATAATATTGAAAATTCATTGATATGGACTTACAGTAGCACTAAGAATCTGAAAAAAAAGGGAAGGCATCTATTTATATATTTACATCGGGGTGGAAAGTATAAAGTTAAGGAATGATAAAAATCAGATTGAAACTTCAAATGTTTAATTTGCCCCCATATTACCTCTTGGTAATCCAGCATTTTACAAGCTTTTAAGACACTTTGTTGACAGTGTTAACATGATGATTAAATTAGTAGATGATGTGGAGGAAGAATGGATGGAATATTGAAGGACAGAATTAAAAATGGATTTCAACAAGTTTGAAGAGTGGGCTGATCCAAGTAACAAGATTTTTAACATGACATTTGTAAAATTCTAAGCTTAGGAGTAAATAGCTAACTACATAAGGATAGGATAACTTCAACAGCAGCAGATGTTAAAAAAAAAAGCAGGATTAGTTAACCATTCGATATGAGCCAATAGTATGATTTGGCTACCTAAAAAGTCATTGCAATCTACAGTTACATTTATAGGTGTTAGTTACTTCTGTTTGGATATTTGTAGCTTATTGTACTCCTTTATGGTTGTCACACTTTAAGGGACAACAAGAAAAGCAACCAGCAGAGTGAAGGAACTCAAACATATCATGCAAAATTAAGTTGAAATAGTGGGATGTTTGGCTGGGGGCACAAAACATTTAGTGGACATATTGGCTGTCTTCATTATTATGATGGCTCACATGTTGAAGGTGCATTACACTTATTCTGCCTAGAAGAAAATTAAAGCAAAAGAGATTTCAACTGAGTATAAAGACAGATCTAACATGCAACTGTATGAAGATGCAATGTCTCTCAATTGCTCTGGATGGCAGTAGATATTCTACCAAAAAAGTTAAAATTCCCTCTTCATTCTTCTCTTCACTGTATGTCCCCTCTCTTCTCAGGGGTGACCACTGTGATTAGTTTGGGAAAATCCTTACAGATTTTTTTGTTGTTATAGTGAATAGGATCTTTAAAATATTTTCTAATTGGTTATTGTTATTGTATGGGAAAACTATTGATTGCATAATCTATCTTAAATTCAGCCATTATATTGAATTCATTATTTCTAATAATTTCTCAGTTGATTGCATTGTATTTTCTAAGTACAGAATCATATCATTTGCAAATAATGACAGTTTTGCCCTATCCTTTCAAGGTTTATAAATATAATTTTTTAATGTTATTAAATTGATTAGAATCTTCAAAGAAATATTGAATGATGATTTCAGGTACATTCCCCCCAACTTTAATGATAATACTTCTAATATTTCATCATTAAATATAAAGTATGCAGTATCACTGGGTGCAATTTGGCCATTTCCCTCATATTAGTCATTTAAGTAATTTCTAATTTTTTAATATTATAAATAATGAAGAATAAATTTTTGTGCTCATACACATGTGCAAGTATTTTTATAAATCATATTGCAAGTTTCTGGGTCT
>NW_007737627.1:13289-22182 GCF_000696425.1 Galeopterus variegatus | reverse complement strand
GCTTGCAGGATGCTTCTTCACAGGAAGAGAGCATCCACTTTCCTATAACTGGGAAAATGGTGAACTGCCAAGGGATGAAATACTTTGTATCGTTTTTCTGTCCATAAACCACCATTTTAGAATGTGCCACACAAAATTCATCACTGATGCAGTTTGTGAACCAAATTATGATCTCAGAGAGACAGGAGATAAAAACCTTTGAAACAGCTGATAGTGTTTTACTTTACAAAACATAAACTGAGCCTGACATGTTCTGACTTCCTACCAGCACAATGGAGAAATGCTACAAACTTTAGCAGAGATTCATCATCTCTTTTCCCCCCAAACTTTGCAGCTGTTGGTCATCATGTCTCGGCTGGTTCTGGTGACAGTAAGACTTCAACATTTTGTTTTAGATGGCTTCTGTAAGTTTGGGTTGAGGAAAACAACCTCCTTAAATTCTGCACAGTAAAAGTGAGAAAGTCAGCAGAGAAAGAAGTCATTGCAACAATGAAGGAGTGCCTACCCCCTCTTGTTGCTGTTCTAAATCCTATTATTGTCCTTCAGATTTCAAGTTCACATAAGCTATCTTCCATTAATTCACTCACTCACTTACTCAGTATATATTTATCAATTGCACACTTTGTGCCAGGAAACTGTGTTAAGTACAGGAGATATGATATCAGCAAAACCAAATTTAGTCTCTCAAGACTGCAGTTTAGTGGAGGAGACAGACAATTAACCACTCAAATAAATTTTACACAAGTAAAATTATGAAGAGGAAGCCAAGGAGGTCTTCCTTAAGGAAGCGTGGCTTTGTTGAGCTCCAAAGGAAGCACAGGAGTTAAACTATGCAAAGAGAAGCATGAAGAGGGTTTCATGCCTGTGTCCAAAGTTCCTGTGCTTGAGGGATGGTGACATTGATGTAGGGACCCCCACATGGTTGAAATGGAGAAACCAAGGAGGGGTGGCCATGGCATGGAATGAAAGTATTGGGGCCTGAGTATGCGGGGCTTTGTAAGTTAGGTTATGTAATGTTGTCTTTATTCTAAAATTAATAGACAGTCATTCTTAGGCAAGGTTGGATGTTTTTGACCTTGCCTGTTTAGTTATCTTTCTGCTCTCTCAAAAGTGTATGCTTCATCAGGGAATATTCTATGCCTTGTTTCCTATTGTAACTCCAGTGCCTGCTGCACTGCCAAGCACAAAATAATTGTTCAACAATTTTGCTGAATGAATGATTAGCAAGACCTTCTAAGTGGATGAGTTGAGATAGAGCTCTAAAGTCAGGGAAGATGAATGTGACTCTCAAAGCAGCTCAGGCATTGGCTACCTGTTGGAGAACCAGGGGCATGATAGGAAGGCTGGAGGTCAGCGGACGAATTGGGCAGAATGAGGAGATCCAAGTAGGGCTTTGGGTGGCTCTGACCCCTTGGATGAATGAGAGGATTATCCTGGGAAATTTCCCCACACCCTGTAAACTGTAGAAAAAGAATTTTAACCTTTATCAAGATAAGAAGGCCCTCTGCCAGGTTGTCTGATGGGGTAGGACAAGGGACTCATGGCTTGGCGGGCCAGGAGGACAATTAGGACACCACTCCAGGGAAGGACAGGTAACCTTCCCCTTGCTTTCCACTAGTTACAAAACTGTTTACCCTTGGTTTTGACGTGGCTGAGGGACAGTCTTTCAAAACCATTTGTGTGCCTCTGCATTGTTCACCTCTTATTTATCATCTCTATAGGTAATCCTGGGCTCTGTATATCACAGAGATTATTACTACTGTTAATAGTAATAGTAGCAGCAGTAACAGTGTGGCTGCAAAAAATTGAAATGTACTTATATAAATGGAGGCTATATGTTGTAATAAACAGGGATGTCCTAGCTGTGAGTCCCCCTTGACCAGTTGGAGAGTGAATCTCATCAGGTCTCATTGGTTCAGAAGTTGCAGGTAAAGAATTTTCCAAAGTGGGGTTGTCATTCTCCACTTAGCCAGGACAGTTGTGTCAGAGAACAATGGGTCTGAGGCAGCTCATAGGAATCTGTGGACTCAATGATCTTGTCTAGAAGGTTAGGGTGGGGAGGTGTAGACTGCAGTGTGTGCAGGCTTCCTTAGAGTGTGAACAGCAGATGAGCTTTCCCAGGCTGCACCTACTCCAGAGGAGTTTTTGGTGCTGGCCTGCCTGAGCAAGTGGAAGTCGCCTGAACTCACACTCTGAGGGGAAATGCAGGAGCAATTCTATCAGGTAGGATGCTTTGCCTAAAGGTATCAGAAACCCTAAATCAAAGTAAAGCTTAAATACTAGGAAACTTTTTAATCTCACATAGCATGAAATTCAGAGGCAGTCTCCACATACTGAGTGATGAGGCCTCTGGACGCATCTCACGTGCTTCTTTCTGCTCTTTCTCCTCTGGCTTTGTCCTTACAGTGCCTTTCCCTTTGTGAGAGGTCTGTTAGTGGTAAGGCATTGTAGTCCACTTAGCAGAAAAGAGAGGAAGACAATTACTTCCCACTGAATAAAAATTCTTCTTGTCAATCTAACTGAGCAAGTTTAGTTTAAAAGCCCACTGAAGACTACTAACAATTTCCAGGAGAATATAACGGGCTTTTTGTAATAAATATGGATTCCTGAATCAATTATTAGCAAATTAGATAATATTGCCATGATTGGCTTAGATCTATCTGGATCCATCCTTGGAACTAAAAACAGGTTCTGCTTCCCTGAGTTGTGTGGTTGGCATAGCAAGAAGCGTGCACTTGAACAAAATGTGGTCTGTAAGAAAAGAAGAGAAGAATGAATGCTGAGTGGGCAGCTGTAGTAAACATCTGCCATTTGTGGATGTCCCAAATTGTTTTCCTGTTTGGGTAGTTCTTCACTCTGTGAAATTTCTATTTAGCAAGGTAGAATCGAAAAATGACATTTCCCAGCACCCATGCTGCTGGGTTTACACGTGAATAACTTCCACCAAGCTAATGCACCTGTGCAAGTTAAAAAGAGGGACTAAGGAGGTCACCAAGTGGCTTTTCTAGAAAAGACAACCATGGAAATTTTGGTGTTTTTGTAGAAGTTCTAGTGAAGGTATCTGGCCCGGGGTTCATGGGAGAGTCAAGGCAGGAAATGAAGCAATGGTATTCCCACTGCGGTAGTTTCATGTGTGGGTGAAACTTACTGTGTTGCTTCTGATTGCCTTACTTCTGGCTGTGAGATATCCAAATTTAATTCTGTGTACCTCTTAGAAATTCTACCAGCACATTAATCATTGTAATAAATCTCTTAATATGTAAATAAGCCAGGTTCTGTGATCTGTATCTGAACCCTGACTCATAGAACAACAGAGTGTGCAACACCATATAAGGAGCTGTTTGTCCTTTAGTGGTCCTTGTACATTCAGGTGAACAAGCCCAAAGAAGGGTTGGTTTGTCATGACTCTTGCCGTAGTTATTAATAAAGACACCACTCTCTATAACAGGACAAAGTTTCAGAGCTCAGACTTAGGCTTTCTATGGGAAGGGACTTCCAGACCAAATGACAAAAAAATCCCTTAAAAATATTATCCACTATATGCCTGGTGCAGTGGCTACAAAATGGGATAATATTTATTTAGACTTGTTTAATATAACAAATGTTGACTGAATTTCTAGCAAAAAGAAAAATGAGAAAGTCATGCACACACTCTCCTAAGTGTATTTGACATATTAAACAAGGAAAATAATTAAACATATATTAAAGATTGGGTAATTTTGATGTTTAGAGAAGTGTTAGAGTTTTTAGTTTAAGGTGATGGAGTAAAACCTGACCTCAAAATCTTACTCTCATCAAACCCAGCAATTGAAATAATAATAGTTACATCAACCCTCCAACCAAGGAAACATAAAAATGAAGTCAGCAAGTCACTCCAAAAGTAAGGTTTCCAGATTTAGAAAGTTAAAATATAAGACACTGGTTAAATATGTTTTAGATAAACTATGAATAGTATTTTATGTCTCAAATATTGCTTGAGTGTCCTGTATTGTATCTGGCAAACCTACCAATGTCAGTAAAAAGGAGAAACAGGCTGGTGGCTGCAAAAGAGCAGGACCACAGTTTCTGAGAATTAGCAAATTTCTGTGTATCTCCCAGTCCACCTTTTCCAGAACTATGATGGGGGAAAAGATAAAGAAAATTCTAGAGAATCTCACTGATAAACTCCAGCTTTAAAAAAAAGCAGAAGAAGAAAGGGTGTAGGCAGCCCTGGAAATGAATCAGAAAATCTCACAAAAGTAGAATCTCTTTCTGATCATCTTCATGACAGATCATCCTCTTCATGAGTCTAGCCACTTGACTTTGCCATGTTGGAGCTCCTGATATCTGGAGAGGAGAAGAATGTCTGGATCATAAACAATGGGCAGTAAGGCCCTATGTGATGAGCAAAAACTTAGCTGGAAAATTAAATGGTCCAACACCTGAGATTAACCCATATCTTGGTGTGAGGGGTGGGGTGGGGGTGAGGGTGAGAGTGAGGGGGTAGGTGGGAACATAGATGAAACAAGAGCAGCCTTGTGTTTATCAGTAACACCTGGAGCTGAGTTGTGGGTACATGGGGTTCATTATACTAGTTTTGCTATTTTGGGAAGTATTTAAAATTTTTCACTATAAAAATTTTAAAATTTAACCAAATAGAGGCCAAATAAAGTTAAAAACTTATAACTGGGTTTCTGATGAAGTGGGAGGTGGGGAAAAGATCTGCTGAGAGTTGGACAAAATTTTTCTTCCTACCTTGGAAATACTTAACATTTTATGTTCTTCATGCATTTTCTGCTTTGGGGAGTCAAAGCAGCTCCTGGAGTGGGACCGATGAAGCTGGCAGGGCTGATTGTGTAGTACAGGTCTCACACTGGGTTTGGGTAACCATTTGAAGTCCAAGTACATCCTAAGATGCAACAAGATAGGATGGTTGGATTGTGGACACAGATGTTAGGCAAGGCCAGAGAAGAGAGGGCAGGGGACAGCTTGACAAAAAGATGCCAACAACATGGTCCATTACCTTTATTCATACCCTCAGCCTTTGAAAATCTAACTCTCAAATATTTATAGGGCAAAACATAGAGTTATCATAAACATGGAAGGGAATCACAAGCAATGACCCACACTAAATGTAAGCTGCTTTCCCTATTTGAAAGCAAGATGGTAAAATATCATGGCATCTCTGCAAGTATACTGCAGCACTACCCCCTTGCCAAATAAGCATGGAAATATAAAATGCAAAACACAGATGAAAATCCAACCAGATGAAATGAACACCTAAGAAGAAATGTTCTTAAGGGCTTTTTACTCTATGGAAGAGCTTACTAAGTATATAATTAGACAAGAGTTTAAAGATGAGATAATAAAACAGCAGTTGTGAGAAAAGAGAAATTTCTGGGTTGAGGAAACAGATCACATACTAAATACTCAATACCATTGGAGAATTAATAAATAAAATGAAGTAGAAAGGGCAAGAAACAGAACAGACATAGCTCAAAACTGAATGAGTGACTCAGAGGAAAGGTTTAAGACAATCACAGTGAATGCAGAAGGAAAAAAACAAAGAGATTAAGACACTGAGTTAGAAAATGGTAGATATGAATGGCAAAGCCAAACTAACATTATATTTAAAACCCCAACAAATTCAGCAATGTCTCCAAAGATAACACAGAAGAGTATTTTCCTGAACAAAGGAAGAATTGAGTCTGGAAATGTAAACCTATTCTGGGAAAAATGGATTAAGAAGAATAAATAAGAAAACATATCCATATCATGGTATTGAATTTCAAGGAGAGAAAGCATTAGTGAGGCGTTCAGGACAGAGAAAGTAACTTACAAAGGTGACAAATCAGTTGATCTGAGTTGTCTACAAAAATATAAAATGTCGGTCAAAAAAGGGAGCATCATTACAAAGTCCTAAGAGAAGACGGTATGACCAATATGCTATCCAACAAACTAAAAAACAGGTAGAAATTCTCAAATATGAAAAAGTTCAGAGTTTATAAAATCCATGAACTCTTGGAAAAAAGTGACAAAATACTTGGAAAAAAACTCAGTGACAGAAGCCTATCAACCAAGAGACTAAGGAAGATTGTTCATATGTGTTAAATTCATTTAAATTTAGAAGACAAAACAACTGTGAGAGATATGGTTACAAAAGGTAAATATTATAAAAATTAAGAAGCAAAATAAAAAGTTAAAAGAAGACACTGTACATCTCTTGGGAGGAAAATGAAGGAAATGTAAGTATGCTAATTTCCTGGTCTTAGCTGAACACAGTAGACGTTGCCTACAAAAGTGTTTAGCATCTTACTTTCAGTAAAGGTATTCATCAGAAGAAAGAAAACAACCATTAACCAAATCAGGAGATAGAAATTGGGAAGGGAGACAGGAAGAAGAATTTATAGTGGGGAGTTGATAAGGACGTTATAATGTTGTCAAATAAGAAACGGAGACATAAGCATAAAATTGAAAAATAGAACCCCCCCTAAAAAAAACCCTAAAAGAGCTAAAAATAGACCATAAACAGACTATCAACTTAAGATGGAAATCACACAGACAAACCTTCAGGGACTGGTTTCCCCGAGTGGGAGTTGGAGTAGGCGATTGCAGCCTGGTCTCTCTCCTGTCGCTTCCCTGTCAACTTTTATGTAGTGAGTTGTCTGGTGAAGATCACCGCCTCTGCGGGTTCAGCAGGAGTTACAAAATGGAGATGCTCCAACTTTATCTCTCCTTCCACTTTAATTAGATGAAATTGTTCGGTAAAGAACACCCCTCATCAAATAAGGCTGTTTTTACATTGAAGTACAGTTCATTCATGAAAAACAGGATACATATTTAATTCTTTCCTTTCAGTGGCCAATTTTCAGACTAAGGAGTTTGTGGCCTAATTAATGTCCAATGAGAAATTATTGTTTCCTCCCCTCTCCATTGATACCTTCTGGGGGTAGGCTTTCTCTTTTTTTCTTTAGATGCATATGAACTCATGGGTTTTAACTATATTTAATTTGATTGAATCCTTGTTTTGATATGGAGCAAACCAACAGTACAAATTTTTTTGAGATATTCAAGGAAATCTGATTATAGATTGGGAATTAGATAATATCAAATAATTATTATTAATTTTAAAAATGTGATAATGATATTGTGTTTATGAAAGAAAATGTCTATTTTTTAAAACAGATTCATACTAAAGATCAAAGGCATATGGGATACTTGAAATTTGTTTTATTTCAGTAAAGAAGAAAGGGGAGATAAGAGAAACAAACATGACAAAATTTTGACGATTTTTAAATATGGGGAAAGGGTAAATGGGGGCTTATTGTATCTCTGTCTGCTTTTGTGTTTACTTATACATTTTCATAATTCAGTTTTTTAGAGGTGTAGGTTAAGAAAGGAATGAGCTCAATCCTTATTATTAATAAAGATAGCCGTGATATATTTAGGAGCAAAAAGCAAGATGGACAGTGGTGTGAATTTAAAAAAAGGAATAAATATGGAACTGGTTTTTTTGTGTGTATTTGGGGAACAAGAAACGAACTGCTTAAGGCATATCTCTCAATCTGAATCATGGCATGTGGCCTGAAGTCCAGGCATCCAGCAGATGTCGCTCTGTGCCCACTTTATGTGGTAAAGAAATGAGCTGGGGCATTCTGCTTCCCAAGTGTTGTTGCAAACTCTGAGCATTCCATGGTGTCAAAATCAATACTTCATGTTTTCATAATTAGCATTCTGCCTTTAGAAGTGACCTTACTGTCCTCTTGGATTTGAACCCTGTCATCCCCAAATCTGGCTCGGGTTTGGGGTCTAATTCTACACCATGCTTCATGTGACATCGGAGATGAGTGTGAATCACTGGAAAGAGCACTGGGCTGGGGGTCGGTAGTTCTGTATGTGGGTGACTTGGGGCAGGTTGTCTCAGCTCTTAGAGCCTCAGTTTCCTTGTCTGTAGACAATGAATTTTGGACCAGATGATCATGAAGGTCACATTGTACCATTCTAAGATTCTGTTTCCAATTTTCAGCCTACAGTTCCATGGGGAGGGGACATAAGAGGCACCAAAAAAGAGGTGCCTTCAATAAAGTCAAGTTAGAGAGAGGATAGTGAACCAGATGACTGGATAACAGAGGGAGGGAACAAGTGGGAGAGAGGAAAGGGAAGCAACAATGAAAGGAGTAATGTGTACAAGCCCAGAGATGGGTCTTTGAACTTAAGCAAATGCAGAGCTAGCTATGGCTTTATTTAGCAAGTGGCGGAGGAGAGATTCAGGATGACTGCTGTCTCTAAATCTCCTGACCTTTCCCTACAGCACAAAACCCCTCGCCTCCAGGGAATAGCCATTTTGTAAAGTCAGCTAACACAGTGCAGGTCGTGCGGCAACACAGCTATTACTTCTCTCTGCAACAGCTCTGCACCCATCTGTAGCGCCAGCAGCTTAGCTTCTCCTCTGGTTCTGTCTTCTACTATCACCCCCTCATCCACCATCTGTCCCTCTCATTTACAGACTAGCTCAGGGTTAATTCTCTACTCCTTCTCTTCAATTTTGCTCCTCCCTTTGATTTATACTGTCTTCTGTCATTTGTACCACTGTTGAAATGGAATGTTGTAACAGATCAAACTAGTTAAGGGATGTAAAGGGATCCTTGTGGAATGTCAGCAGAGTGTCATGGTGGCCATGTGCCCATATATGGAAGCAGGTGTCCAGGAGCAAGCTAGGTGGCATCTTGAAAAGCTTGAAAACTTGTCTATTAATGTTTCACTGACCAGATCAGATCCTGCTTTCTCTGTGAAGCTCCCTTTCTACTCTGCACTTTTATGTTTATTGTCTGAAAAACACCCTTGACAATTATTTTTAAATATTTTTTATTGTCTTTTCAGGTTCATGCCTCATGCCAGCAGCTACTCTAGTACT
>NW_007737627.1:10091-12898 GCF_000696425.1 Galeopterus variegatus | reverse complement strand
TTGTGGAATGTCAGCAGAGTGTCATGGTGGCCATGTGCCCATATATGGAAGCAGGTGTCCAGGAGCAAGCTAGGTGGCATCTTGAAAAACTTGAAAACTTGTCTATTAATGTTTCACTGACCAGATCAGATCCTGCTTTCTCTGTGAAGCTCCCTTTCTACTCTGCACTTTTATGTTTATTGTCTGTAAACCACCCTTGACAATTATTTTTAAATATTTTTTATTGTCTTTTCAGGTTCATGCCTCATGCCAGCAGCTACTCTAGTACTCCTTGGGGATGGAGACTGTCTCGTTCATATCTACTGCATCATTTAGCACAGTCTTTGCACACAGTAGTGCATTGCACTTTCAGGCATAAAAACAAGCATACTTGGATTTACTCACCCCTAAATTCACCATGCTTTCTCATCTGTGACAGCCACTTAAATTCCTGATTACTTTAGGACTGATCTCACAGTTTAACTATTCAAGTCCTGGGTTCTTTTTCTCCCTAATTTTCACTGTTTGCCTTTTAACCATTTTTCAGCTTTCCCCCATTTTTTTCACATGATTGAATTGGAAATAAAAGGAGATGAAACCAATTCCTTTCTATTTGGCTGTTTGTAACTGGTAAGAGTTTGTAAGGTTGAAGTGGAGAGGAAAGTTGGAGAAAGAGGTGGCAGCTGTTGGAAATGAAGTTTCTGAATAATTTGGGGTTGGTTATTTATGTTCTTCTACGTACTGGTTAAATAAGTTATGATTAAAAAAATAGAGTTAGCATTTTATGATTCTATTATTTCTCATTATACATCAGCATATGTTTACATGTAAAATGTAAAAGGAGTCATTCTTTCATTGCCATTCTTTACTGAAGGAAGAGGCCAACCTCTGAGCCAGAATGAGAATTTGCCTGACGGGCATCCACCATCTCACAGGGCGTGCAGGGTGATCTGCGCTGTTCAGAATGCGTCACAAGGCTGAGTGGAAAAGAAAGCATTTGGCTAGAAGTAGTCTGTATGATAGTAGTATTAGCTTACAGTTTCTGTGTTTTGAATCTGTGCATCAGGGTTTCTACCAAGTAGTAGTCAGGGTCAGGAAAGATCCCTGATGGGTTCCACTGCTGAAGGGGTCATAGACGTTGGCCACTCCAGCGAGGGTGCCAGATCACAGAATGCTGAGGCAATTACTCTCCGTCTAGTCTTCTCTTCCACTCAACAAATATTTGCCTAGTTATGAAACCCAATAATTAGTCCCTCTGGCACATTGGGAAAAGGATGTCTCATGCCCATTCCTGAGTCCATTCTTTAAACTTGAAAATACCACCTACTCAAGGCTGTGTCTGGAGCTAACTTTCCTGTGGTTTTGGAGTCACAGAGGCAGTTACACCACAGAACATGTCAGAGCACACAACCACAAAGAAGTTAAATTTGAAAGTGAACAGTACGCTGTCCTTTGCTCCCTTGTCTTCCCAAGGCAGCCTCTCTCCACAGACCCCTACCTGCCATCATACTGCTCCTCTCCCACCTGTCTGCCCTTTTCTTTGGAACTCTTCTTCCACTTCTGGGTTGTGACCTGGGAACTCCAAAATGCTTCTTTCATTATGCACAGTAATTGTCAGCAGCTCATCTTTCTCTAAGCAAATGGTACAGTGAAGTGCTTTGTTAAATAAAAACCCATCTCCTCCTGAGGAAAATGTAGGAAGGCATAAATAGTTGCAGTTAGTTGCAGGCATGTGTGTATGTCTGTACGTGTGTCTGCTACATTTGCTATGGATAAGGCCTTGTGATAGATATTTTAGAATAGAATTTTCCAAACTCATTTGAAAGACATATGGGAACCACAGTAAGGAACATATTTTACTTCTTAACCCATGAAATATATATATAAATATATGTGATGTATATTTACATACATATATACTCATGCACACACACATATTTTACACAAAACAATACCCTTGCTAAAAGGGCTTTGTTCTAATATTTGAAATTTATTTCATTTGTTTTTTAAAAAATGCTAGTCCTGATCCTTTAACTTGATTTTGTTACCCCTAATGAATGAGTCATTACCTGAAATTTGAAAAACACTGCCTTGAGATATAATAGGATTTGTAAAACTGGGATTTCTTTTTTTTTTCCCTTTTTGTCTTTTTTCGTGTCCGGCAACGGATCGCAACCCTCAGTGTCGCGCCCGTACCAGACCGGGACCGGCAATGGGATCGCAACCCTCAGTGTTGCGCCCGCACCTCGCTCAGCCAGTGAGCAGGAACCGGTCTGTATGTGGGATCCGAACCCTCGGTGGGAGCGCCGCTGCGCTCCCAAGTGGTGCACTGTAGCAGTGCGCCACCGGGCTGGCCCCAAAACTGGGATTTCTGTTCTCAAGAATCTCCACAACAATGGCATCATAAATTTCCAGCATTTGTGCTATGATTTGGTGTGAATAAAATTTCATATCCTGCTTTTTGAAACTAATCCTACAAAGCTGGTACAGCCTTACCCTCAAGTTGCTCTACCTGTAGTGGCCTTATAAATAACCTAAATCAGTAATTGAAAACTTCAGTGGTTGCTTTCATTCTGGAATTTATCCAAGTAGAGTTTTTCTAGAAAATGCGTGTTTTAGTAGAACATGGCAGAACATTTGGAAAGCAGAGTCAATAGGAACACAATCTGCAACTAGCTCCCTCCCATCATGAAGCCTGTTGACATTTTGTGGTATTTTACTGCAGCATTTCCTGCTGCCCATGTGCAAACTAACTTCTTGCTGTGGGTCTTTTAAAAAAAATGGAAAAACCTGTTATTTTTCCTCACATCTCAAGTAAGATCAAGACC
>NW_007737627.1:8328-9989 GCF_000696425.1 Galeopterus variegatus | reverse complement strand
TTTCCTGCTGCCCATGTGCAAACTAACTTCTTGCTGTGGGTCTTTTAAAAAAAATGGAAAAAACCTGTTATTTTTCCTCACATCTCAAGTAAGATCAAGACTGTACCCATAGGGACTCTTGTGCATGTGGGGGCACGCTTGCACGTGCACGCACACATGCTTTCACACACACATTCATGAAATCAGGAGAAAAAACTTTGCCATTAGACTTTAACATTAAAGCTCACTTTTCTCACATTTACTGTGTTTTCACACCTACAGTCTGGCTAATCTATTTTCTAGGCAATTCTCAGCAGAAAAGAAAAATGTGAAAGTGATAGCTGAATTGTAATGTGTGAAAAAGCTCTCTCGGCAGGCACAGATTTGAATATATTTGGGAAGAGTAAGAGTATTCTAGATTGTCAGAAAATGAAGAGATGTCTTTTAAATGACGTTTACTTACCAGCCTTTGAGAATATCTTCTGTAACTATTACAACAGCTCAAGTATAAAGTGGAAAAAATGTTTATGTTATTTCTGAAGATGTCATAAGTCAGAATTAGGGGAGTTTTCTAGGCTTTATCTATAAATTAGGGCCTAAGTTGGAGTTATTCCATGATTATGTAACGTTAGTTGTGTGTCTTGCATTTCTTTATCAATGAACAGAACCACTCACTAATGACCTATGCTCCTTTTGTTACAGAATATTTTCCACTTTTCATTTAGTTGATATGAAAGTTCTTTGTAACTTGGGACATTTGTCTTGTTGATCTTTTATACTAGACATGGGAGAGGGATTTTATTTTTGGTGAGTGATGCTTGTGGCTTGAAGCTCTTGAGGAAAAAATAAAGGAGATACTGATTTCAAGACATATTTATTTCTGGGTCAAGATTGAAGGTTGTAATCACAAACTGATATAAAAGGGATAATATTTTTGCAAATATTAAAATGATTAAATTTCTTACTTAAATTATCTTCTTGCTCTGTCCTATTTTTAGTTTAAGCCATGAAACTTACCCTATCCTGGCAGGACGTCCTATTTTTAGTCTAAGCCGTGAAACTTACCCTATCCTGGCAGGAGGGAATGGTATAATACACAAAAAAGCTAGATAGCGTGGTGAGGGGAGATATATTTAAGCTTTTTTATGTTGATCTCCCTCTTTAACATATCAAGAACCAGACTGGGTGAACTTCAATGTAGAGTTATTTAGGACAGTGATGGAAGAGAGAATAGGAAAGACATCCCCCTCCTGGACCCCAGGGATGGTGAAAAAGAGACATAGAAAGAAAACAAGACAAGGAAGACATCTCTCTGCTCCAGGCTTTGATCCAGAGCACAGACAATGTTTTTAAAAGATTGGGGAATACTGAAGTTAGAGGCAATGTGCTCACCTTCTTATTTGGGACCATGAATGGTTCTCAGTACTAACTCATGGCAGCCCAACAGCATGGTGTGGTCAGACATAGTATCTTCCATACAATCCAGCAATCCCACTTTTGGATATACCCAGAGGAATGGAAATCATCATGTTAAAGGGATACCGGCACTCCCATGTTCATCGCAACTCTGTTTACAATAGCCAAGACATAGAACCAACATGAATGTCCATCAACGGATGAATGGATAAGGAAACTGTGGTGTATATACACCATGGAATACTACTTTGCCATAAAAAAGAATG
>NW_007737627.1:1888-5242 GCF_000696425.1 Galeopterus variegatus | reverse complement strand
CTCTCTTTCTTTTTCATCTTTCTTTTTACCAACAAAGATTTATTTAGATAAGTGCTTCTAGGGGCTACAAAGATGAATAAGTTGACATGGACAAAGACTACTGTAACACGAGCCATGAAGTGACGACGGCTTTCAGAACGTTAATATAATGTACTTCTGGGATTCTCTGCATGCAAGGATTGTTTTAAAATAAACTCCAAACCAATGTGATTTAGATTATTGTCCTGGTGCCAGATTTCTTGCCCTGAGAGTTAGATGACTCTTCCTCCAACTTAATCATGCTTCAGAAGTAAGGCTGATAAACTAGCTGCTGGAGTTGCAGTGTGTGCAATGGGGAATGGGGTGGGGGTGAGGTCCTCCCATACAGGGGACAAAGGCTGCTGCTGGTTAGGGTGGAGCAGCTTGGGGAAGCCCAGTCACAATTATAATGTTATAAACTCCAGATCATGCACCAAAGGAGGCAGGATGCCAGAACATTGCTCAATCCTTCAGACCCTTATTTTCTTCATCTCTCAGCAAGATGTAGTTTTCCTCCACATCACTTACCATAGCTATACATTTAATTGTGTGATATTTAGTACTGTGCCTTCACTAGACTGTACGATCCACATGTAGAGGGACTGTGATGCATTTGTTCTACTTGTGTTTCTAGCTCCTAGCACAGAGCCTTACATATAATAGGTGGTCAATTAATTTTTGCTGAGAGTATGAGTAAGTGAACAATGGAAAATATTAACCTCAAAGTATTTTTATGAGGATTAAGAAGTAATAAATATTTTGAATGAATGTGTACATGTATATAAAATGCCTAGAATGCTCCCTGGTTCACAGTGGGCACTTAATAAGTGGTTATGAGTTTCAGGTTAAATTATGCATACATTATTTAAGGGTAGATATATAAATTAAAGGCTTTTAAGCTTCTAGTTACTTTTTGTCTAAATTTCATTTAGTGACATACCAATGTCATAGAAGCCAAAATTTTAACATGTGTTACCGTTAGAATAGTGTTTATCTTTAAAAAGCTAGTAACAGTTTTTAAGGATATTGGGTCTTTGGCAGGTGCAGAAGTTTCTGGATTAGAAATAGAAATGCTTCTTTTATGAAGACATAGATTGACGTCATATATTTTGTAAATGAATCACTTTACATTTCTAGTTAAACAACTTACAGCAATGAAAGCCCAGACTCCTGCTGTACAGCTTAGCAAACAACTGGGAAATACGTGTTTTAATGTAACTTTGGGGCATCAACTTCTATTCACTAAATCCCAAGCACTTAGACTGAAAAATCAATTCGTAGACAGACCCATCACATAGAACTTTGAAGCATTCACTAACTGGTCTAGCAATCTTTCAGTAATGATAATTGCCTAGAAAATTTTGCAGAGGACTGTCAGCTGAGGACTTTCAGCTGTTAGGACTCTCAGCAGCTGTGGAATAAGCCATTCAATCCAAAAGCAGGATCTGTGTCACTATTGGTGGGTAGATGGCAAGATGGAGGGTGGTTGGCTGGTGTGCCTGGTGCATGGGTGGTGGCTGCTGGCTGATGAAGGGAGGGGCACACTCAGACACTAAGTCTTCTCAGTGTTGACTTAAGAAAAAGAGCAGGTATCGTTCGTAAGAATGTAGGACTATGCATCCAGCCTCAAAATAGCCACCTTGCCTTCTTGTGACTGTTATCACATATTTTTCAATGGCTGGGCCAGGATGGGAACTGACCTTTGTCTGTGAAGACACCACTTGACCTGTTCTTTATTTTCTATTTCTTTCTAACAGTTAGTCTTCTTTAGTAGAAAGCATTCCCAAGTGGTATTCTCTCTGGTGATTTCTCTCTTTATGCATTCTCCACGTCTGGGGCCAAGTATTATTTATTAAGGGACCTCTGATTCTGTTGGAGTCCCATCAGAAAACTGAAGGCAAGGGCCAACCCTGTGGCTCACTCGGGAGAGTGCAGCGCTGGCAGCGCCGAAGCCGCGGGTTCGGATCCTATATAGGGGTGGCCCGTGTGCTCACTGGCTGAGCATGGTGCAGACAGCACCGTGTGGAAGGTTGCACTCTCCTTACTGGTCAAAAATAAAAAAAATAAATAAAAAATAAAAAACTGAAGGCAAACTCAAATTCAGTAATTCTAGGAAAATTTACTCATGAAAGAATTCATTGCGTAGGTGTGAGCAGGGTGGAGGGGAACCTCATGGCATGGTGTAGGAATATAGGGCTAGTATGAGTGGAGCTGTACCCCAGCAAGCCTGAAGAGACAGGGCAGGGAACTGTTACTTGAACCCAGAAAGAAAAAGAGAGGGGTGTTCATGGAGGAGTGGTGGCCTTCTGTAAGGGACATGGGCAGCCTGAGGCAACCTAACAGGGAGGGAAACTAGGGAATACAAACCTTGATCTGATTGTACCTCCCTGCCTCCAATCGCCTGCTGGTTGAACCCAAAGAGAAGTCATAGGGTATCACAATCCATATTTGTCTGTCCAGGTCAGCCTTCTGGAACAGTAGTTGGCAAAACTAGAGACATCCATATCTATAGTTCTAGCCCTAACCTTTTTCCTGGGCTTGAAATAAATCCAGGACACCCAAAACATCTTCCAGTTGAAACTAACCCTATTTACAGTCTTTTTGTTTATGTTAATGGAGTCTTAATTTCCACAGTTCCTTAAGTTCATAACACCAAAGTCTTTGAGGTCCACTTATTCCTTCTACTAAATAGTGAACTTGAGGGCACAAGCTATACTTTACCTGCCTTTATACCTTTGTATTCTAGATACAAATCTTTTTATCAGGATTGTGTTTTGTAAATATTTTCTCCCAGTTGGTGGCTTGTCTTCTCATTCCCTAAACAGTATCTTTCATAGAGCAGAAGTTTTAAGTTTTAATCAAGTCTACCTTATCAATTTTTTCTTTCAGGGATCATGCTTTTTGTGTTGTATCTAAAAACTCATTGCCAAACCCAAGGTCCCATAGATTTTCTCCTATGTTATCTTTTAGAAATTTTATAGTTTTGAATTTTACACTTAGGTCTGTGATCCCTTTGAGTTAATTTTTGCAAAAGGTATAAAGTCTGTGTCTAGATTCATCTTTTTAAGTATGGATGTCCGACTGATCCACCACCATTTGTTGAAGGGCTATCCTTTCTCCATCAGATTGATTTTTCTCCTTTCTCAAATATCAATTGGCTATATTTGTGTGTGTTTATTTCTAGATCCTCTATTGTGTTCCATTGATCTCTTTGTTCTTTTGCCAATCTCACACTCTCTTGATTACTGTAGCTTTATAATAAGTCTTGATGTTAGGTAGTGCCAGTGCTCCAACTTTGTTCTTTTTCTTCAGTATTGTATTGGTCAATTTGGGAAT
>NW_007737627.1:0-1842 GCF_000696425.1 Galeopterus variegatus | reverse complement strand
CACTAAATAGTGAACTTGAGGGCACAAGCTATACTTTACCTGCCTTTATACCTTTGTATTCTAGTTACAAATCTTTTTATCAGGATTGTGTTTTGTAAATATTTTCTCCCAGTTGGTGGCTTGTCTTCTCATTCCCTAAACAGTATCTTTCATAGAGCAGAAGTTTTAAGTTTTAATCAAGTCTACCTTATCAATTTTTTCTTTCATGGATCATGCTTTTTGTGTTGTATCTAAAAACTCATTGCCAAACCCAAGGTCCCATAGATTTTCTCCTATGTTATCTTTTAGAAATTTTATAGTTTTGAATTTTACACTTAGGTCTGTGATCCCTTTGAGTTAATTTTTGCAAAAGGTATAAAGTCTGTGTCTAGATTCATCTTTTTAAGTATGGATGTCCGACTGATCCACCACCATTTGTTGAAGGGCTATCCTTTCTCCATCAGATTGATTTTTCTCCTTTCTCAAATATCAATTGGCTATATTTGTGTGTGTTTATTTCTAGATCCTCTATTGTGTTCCATTGATCTCTTTGTTCTTTTGCCAATCTCACACTCTCTTGATTACTGTAGCTTTATAATAAGTCTTGATGTTAGGTAGTGCCAGTGCTCCAACTTTGTTCTTTTTCTTCAGTATTGTATTGGTCAATTTGGGAATTTTGCCTTTCCATATAAATGTTAGGGTCAGTTTGCCAATATCTAAAATATAACTTGCTAGAACTTTGATTGGAATTGCATGAATCCATAAATAAAGTTGGGAAAACCTGGTACCTTTACAATATTAAGTCTTCTTATCCATGAACATGGAATATGTCTCCTTTTATTTAAAGCTTTGATTTCTTTCATCAGAATTTTGTAGTTTTCTCCATATAGACCTCCCACATATTTTTGTTAGATTTATATTTAAGTATTTCAATTTTTTTGGTGCTAATGTATATGGTATTATGTTTTTAGCTTCAAATTCCAGTTGTTCACTGCTGGGATATAGAAAAGCAACTGACTTTTGTATATTTCCCTGTATCCTGAAAACTTGCTATAATTACTTACTAGTTCCAGGAGGCTTTCTGATGCATTCTTTGGGATTTTCTGCATAGACAATTATGTCATCTGTAAACAGATAGTTTTGTTTCTTCTTTCCCAGTCTGTATACCCTATATTCTTTTTTCTTGTCTTATTGCATTAGCTAGGGCTTCAAATACTATGTTGAATAGGAGTTGAAAGAGGACACATCCTTGCTTTGTTCCCAATCATAGTGGGAAAGCATCTAGTTTCTCACAATTAAGTATGATATTAGGTGTAGATTTCCCTCCTTACCCAATTTGCTGAAAATCTTGGTCATGAATGCTGAATTTTATCAAATTCTTCTTCTGCATCAATTGATATGATCATGCAAATTTTCTGCTTTAGTCTATTAATGAAATGGATTACATTAATTGCTTTTCTAATGTTGAACCAGCCTTACATACCTCGAGTAAATCTCACTTGCTTGTGTGGTATACTTTTTTTATACATTGCTGCATTCAATTGCTAATATTTTGTTGAGGATTTTTGCATTTATGTTCATGAGAGATATTGGTCTGTAGTTTTCCTTTCTTGTAATGTCTTTATCTGGTTGTTAGTATTAGTGTAATGCTGGCCTCACAGAGTAAGTTAAGAAGTGTTTCCTCATATTCTATTCTTAAAAAGATTGTAGAGAATTGGTGTGATTTCTTCTTTAAATGTTTAATAGAATTAACCAGTGAAACCATCTCTAATTTTCAGTTTGTGAAGTATTTTTCCTGCTGTGACAATGGGAGTCATAGCCTTCATGTTCTTTACATGTCAGAGCTGAAAGGGGAAGTCCTAT
>NW_007737626.1:50375-51223 GCF_000696425.1 Galeopterus variegatus | reverse complement strand
TGGTGAAAGTCCATGAGACTCCACTGTTGACATTACTGGCTAAATAACATATGAGATTCAAAAATTTTCCAGAATACCTGCTGATGAATAATCCCATAGGTTTACATTTCCATAGGCTTTATAAATTTATCCATCTAAGTCTTTCTGTGTTTCACACATCTTTTTAGCCACCATCAGTTGTAACACATCATAGCAGATTCTAGTTCAGGTTGTAATGAATTAGTGCTTCCTCAGCTTCTTTGAAAATCTTCTTGCCTGTAGTTGTTGCATGCAAACTATTCATAGGGGCTAATTTTCAATCACCTTAATTTTGGCATTGATCTCACAAATAAGCAACAACTTAGCAATATTGGTAACATCTGCCGATTCATCGAAGTCAATGAAAGCCACTCAAAATCATTTGCTTTGTTTTCAAGTTGACTGTTGATGTTGGTACTGGTGTCCTCAACTCATTGTGTAGGGCATTAAGAGGAAGGTAGTGGCAGGAGATAAGAACAGAGAAGTCAGATTGTGATGGGTCTTATTTGCTTGCTATTCATAAAGGCTGGAGATGTATCTTCTAGGACACTGGTCTTCTGGACTTTTTTTGTTTGCTTGCTTGGCCTCACTCATGATCCTTTGAGCAGGGGAAAAAAATCTAAAGGGGAACCCCAATATGTAACAGCTAAATCTGAAGCATTTCGATTGAAGACTCAAGAAATGGGAGATTTAGAATCCCACAGTCCTGAAGTGCTGCTCGAGCTCTTCCTTTTCTTGCATAACAGTTTGAAAACCATTGATTTTATTACTGAGGAAAAAATAGCAGTTTTACAACAGGGGAACATGTGATAAGATGTACTTTGAACAAA
>NW_007737626.1:44556-45606 GCF_000696425.1 Galeopterus variegatus | reverse complement strand
AAGCTCATGGGAAGAGTCGTATTATCTTTTAATTCTATTTTTCCATGAACTTTTTGAAGTACGCTTGTACATACCAGATTTCAAAGTCTTAATATGTAAAAAAGAATAACATATATCATTAGTTTTTATATCAACTTCATGTCGAAATATTTTATTTTGGGGGTGTTAAAAAGTTATGAATTGTACGTGTTCCTGTTTTTTTAATGAGACTATTAGAAAATTTAAAACTATACACCTCGCTCACTTTGTATTTCTGTTGGACAGTGCTGCCCTGTCCTCTCCAATTCTGCTTGGTTAAATCTGAGCTAGAATTTCACTTTCACCAAGGCTTCCTGCATCTCTCTCCCTTTTGCACTGCAAACTATAAGATTTGTCTGATAATGATCACATAGCACTTATTTATTGTGTCTTGAATTACATTTATTTATCAGGAAATAATGTAGTACCGAGATAAAAGATCACAAATTGGAACCAAGCTGCCTGCATTCAAATCACAGTTCTGACATTTACTGACTTCATGACCTGAGGGAAGTCATTTAACCTTTCTGAGCTTCATTAAAAATGAAAAAAATAGAGATAATAATAGTACCTACCTTATAGAAGTACAAGAGTTAATATATGGAAAGCACTTAGAACAGTGCCTGGCACAAAGTACAATATAAGTGTTTTCCATAACTACGGATACACTACTACTACTAAAACTACTACTATTTATTTCTACTACTACTACTGTTATATAACTGACCTTCTTCTGAGTAAAGTCTTTGAGGGAAGATATAGTGACTTGTCTTTAGCATATAACACAGCATTAGGGCATAGGAAGTTCTCCTTCTGTGGTACTGATTAAATTGATTATGAACTTAGTTGACAGCATTGATTAAGTTGAATTTTCCTTGGGAAGTCATTAAAGCCCAAAGTAATTCTTCTACCCACATTAAAAAAAAAAAAAAAGAATCCAGTATAGGGGTGAACTACCTGAACATTTAAGGTTCTTTCAGACTCCAAAAATCTTTATGAGGGCCGGCCCGTGGCTCACTCAGGAGAGTGTGG
>NW_007737626.1:41738-43160 GCF_000696425.1 Galeopterus variegatus | reverse complement strand
TTTTTTTTTTAATCAGAAATTGATTTTGTTGAAGCTGTTTGCTAAAGGAAATGTTTTCTGTAATTGGTGCTACATACATAGATTGAAATGGAATATAAGTTGCAGTGATGTCACACTTTGTTTCAGTGAATTTAAGCACATTCTACATTAGCAGGTGGCAATCTGTGGCTCTGCCATCTCTTTTAGTATCTACAAACCTCTGCAATTTTTCCTTGTGTCTTTTCTGTTTCCCCCGTGTTATTTCCAATTTCATCTTCTCTAAGGCTCATAATTCCACTTACTCTTCCACGCCTCCTTATCTCACCCTCTTCCCTGCATCGTATGAGTCAAGTACTGCTGGTTACATTAGTGTTTACCTCCACCGGTGGCTGGCAATGCTGCCCAACCCGCTATTATACTCTGACTCTGTTTTCTTGCCCCTTAGTTGTAGGTATTCAATTATTGTTGGTTGGATTGAAGTAAATTAAATCAAGCCTTCACCCTAGCAGACCTTACCACCCTGATTCCTGGCTGAAAGCATCACAAACACTTATGCACTTGCTATTTACATTGCTGGTCACAGACGAAATTTTTTCCTTTACTGGATTCTCTAAGATCATACCCTAAAAACCTTTTGCATGTTGAAAAATTATTAATATTAACATTATTATTATATTAAGTTGATATGTTATCATTAATCAGTCATAAACATTAATAATTAATGAAATTTTTAATTATTCCAAGTAATTATTGAAGATTATTCAGTTTAGCAGGTTTTAGAGGCAATAATGTATGATTCCTCTGTGCAAATACTTCACCTTTCTGAACCTCTGCAAAGTAAACATATCAGCCCCTCCTTCTCTGAAGGTTGTTTTTATTTCTCAGTGTCTTAGTCTGTTTGTGCTGCTGTAACAAAATTCCTGAGACTGGGTAACTTATAAACAGTAGAAATGTATTACTCACAATTGTAGAGGCTGAGCAGTCCAGCATCAGGGTGCCAGCAGACTCAGTGTCTGGAGAAGGCCTGTTTCTCATAGATGGTGCCATCTAGGTATTCTCCTGTGGCAGAAGGGAGGGAAGGGCAACAGAGAACGCTTCCGCCAACCTCAAGCCCATTCATGACTTGATCTCCTCCCGAAGGCCACACTTCTTAATACTGTAGCATTGCAGATTAAGTTTCAACATGAATTTTGGAGGGCATACCATCATTCAAACCATAGCATTCAGTGAAATAACATAGAAAAAGGGCTATAATTGTGTGACCCTTTGTGGGTCTTTATAGCTATGAACTGTCCAGGACTTGGTATCAAGCACCACTATAGTTATCTAAATATTCTTCACATTCTTCCAAACAATGACCTAATCAGTGCTACCTTGAAAACATTGCATGATTTGGGACATGATGTAAAGTGTTAAAAATTGACAAGATTTTTTGTTTTCTCG
>NW_007737626.1:39662-40709 GCF_000696425.1 Galeopterus variegatus | reverse complement strand
GGTGTCAGAAAATGCCACAATATTAACCTGATAGTGAGCTAGTTCATGTGTGTTTTCTTCCCTACATGATGACTTTGAGGATTGTTGTAGTGTTCTGATGTTCCCTAATGGCTTAGTTCTTGAGTTCTAAAGTGTTTCTTGGTTTAGGATCAGCCACCACCAGCATTAAAGCGATGTCCAGAATTCCAGCACTGTGGAACCAGACATGTGAGAAGAAAGGGCAGCAGGGTGCATCTGGAGCAGCTGTTGCGGCAAGAATGGAATTGGGTTACTCACACGCAGAAAGAGCCTGGAAGTGTTTTTTGTGTCAGCGAAGCATGTCTGAGGCAGTGCTGAGTGGCTGTGGGGAGCTGCAAAAGAACCGCAGCTGACAGGCCAGTCAGGTGTGGTGTGAGATGGGACAGAGTTGCTCTTTTTCAGGTAGACATTTGGGCCAAGTGTGGATCCAAGGGGCAGTGTCATAAAAAGTGACAGGTCCTTCACCTGAAAGCTGTAGTGTTAATGCACAGACACATTTCATGCAAATGTCATATGGAAAGGGCTCTTGGCCACCTGCTGTCTCTGCCACAGCAGCTCTCATAGATGCTGACTATTGAGAACTTTGCTGAGAACATATTCATTTAACAATGGGACTTATCCCCTTCAAAAATAGGAGCAAGCAATTTTAGCCTAGAATTAGAATGAAAACTTCTCTTTGTCTCCTCCTCATAAATCTTGCTTCAAACTTCAAAGACTCCATCTTGTACCCCATTCTCCAAAATTTTAACTGAAAGTTGAGAATAAACTCAAATCATTTAAAATAAGCAATGACCCAGTCTTAACATTCTAATTATTTTCAGAAATAGAAATTTAAGGTGAAGCAACTCTTTGTTAACTAATAACCTTTTTTTAAGTATTCACTTGAGAAATAATGTCATTGTGGTAAGCAGTACAAGTCAGCTCTAGTATCCCATTTCTTAGCAGCATCTGTCTAGACTGTCCCCCAAGAGAAGCCTATCATTTACAGAGCCCTGTGAATCTCCACGTTCCTTTTCCCTGCCAGAGTTT
>NW_007737626.1:36610-38329 GCF_000696425.1 Galeopterus variegatus | reverse complement strand
ATCTCTGAGTGCCATTTCTTGATGACAACACTTTCATTGAAAGTAATAATTTTCCTAATTTCTTATTAGTAATGGATTGGATATTAGAGTCAACTGCATTATGACTGTATAATTTTACGAATTATTCTTCCTGAGACCTGATGTTTAGTCACCTTCCAGTTATGCTTTCCCATCAAAGAATGCTATATGATCTGAGTTTGAGTCTTTAAAATTTTAATAAGTGGGGTTTTTTTCAAAGTTTAATTTTAAGAGATTTAAGAAACTTGCTCAACTTTGTAGTTTTTGCCCTGTCCTGATATTCGCTTAATTGGTTCTGCTAATGTAAAAGCCCTTTTACATATGAAAAAATAAAGCAAGAGGGAAAAGTTGATTATTTCTGTAATTGGATTTTTTCTTGAATAAAATGATTTCACCCACTTTATCTTTCTGACTTAAGGGTGGGGGTGGGGGGTCAGTTTTCTTTCACATTGTAGTCAAAAGCAGACAGAAGAAGGTATAGTCTGTTCCAGGGTATCAGAATGGCATATTGGTTTTAGTTGTAATTAATTACTGATGCTGAATATACTCTGGCCCCTGCTTTCATTCCCAAATCTAAATTTCCACTGTGTGCAAAATAATTCCATCCAGGAAAGAATTCTAATTACTTTAGTAATTATCGTCTTATCTCTAAATGGAATTCAGACATTTGGCAGTTTATGAATGTTAGAAATGTTTCATTTCCTTTTCACCTTGAATAACAGAAAAATATGCATTACTGAATCCAGCTTCATTGAACCTTATAATTCATGTTACCATAGAAACAGAAAAACTCATATAAGAATCGTGTTAACAGTACCATAGACAGTAAATACCTTCACTTTAACCAGCAATATCATTAAATGATTTTAATAACAGATGTGTAGAAATTCTGTGAAATTTAATATGGTTCCTTTTAGATATTGTAACAATATTATCCAGTATGCTTACTTTTAATTTTTAAAGTAATATCTTTGGTCTTATGTAAGGCTTTGTGCTTATTCCAAAATATTTGCTGTGGAATGCAAGCATAGTGTTACAGGATAAAAAAACTTACTTAATAAAGTATTTATTTAATTTTTAGTTAAAAGTGATGATTCATTTGATTTTTGCTTGAAGCCAAAGTATATATTTTGGATTTATACCAGGTTTAGAAATGTAACATATGACACTAAATTCTTTGAAGTCATCTCGTCTGGTTGCTCTCCCCCACCCCTTTTTTTAGCCTGTTTGACAGCCACCGTTGAGTTTCAGAAACAATTTACCCATACAGTTGATCATTTTTACCACAAGTATTTACCAGTTTTGTTTTTTTTTTTGCCAGTTTAAATTCTGATCTCTGAGAATATCAGAAATTTGCAAAGCTTTAGCAAGTTTTTGGCCATGTTATTTATTATTTCTTCCTTTCTTTGTGTCATATGTGTCAGTTTTTTTTTTTTTTTTTTTTTTTTGCCAGTTTAAATTCTGATCTCTGAGAATATCAAGAAATTTGCAAAGCTTTAGCAAGTTTTTGGCCATGTTATTTATTATTTCTTCCTTTCTTTGTGTCATATGTGTCACCTTTTTTCCTTCAAGAAAGTAAAATTGTACTCAATTTAAACTAAATGATTCACTGAGATTTTTAAAAATCTTATTAAAAGTAATTTTTTTACTCCCAAATTTTTCTCAAGGAGAAGCCTTGAGAGGTTTTTTTGTTTTTTGTTT
>NW_007737626.1:35611-36347 GCF_000696425.1 Galeopterus variegatus | reverse complement strand
CCACTGGAGGTGATGTTGAGTTTTTCTATTCCACTGACCCTTGGATGTTTCCCCAGATACATTGCTCTGATTCTCTATCTCTTTTGGCACAAAGGTGAATGGAAACTTTCTCTGAACAGTGCAGGCCACTGCAGTATAACCTCTGATATTTAAAAACACTGGTTCATATGTAACTGAACTTTCAGTGAGAATGCCCCATGGGCACTCATATTTCCTGATGCCACACGAAGTAAGAGTATAAGTGAATGCGAAGAAACTAGGCAGCGCTCTGTTTACAGGACAGCCAGTTCCTCCATGTAGCTCATAAATCTGGGCAATCAGGTTATCCATATAAGGTGTTCATATAAGTTGGACCCAGAGCCAGAATTCAGTACAGGTTACAGACAAATCATCAAGGCTGTGAGTCATCACAAAAACCACGAGGAGCCCTCTTAATGCACCAGAGATCTTCATTGCTTCAGATCTTAATCCAATGTGTCACAGGAAATGGGAAATCAAATCCAAAAGGCTATTTCTGATTGTAAATATCACCTGTAATTAATATGTTAATTGTATATCAGCATATAGATTTTTGCGTAATATTTGAAAACAGTTTCTTCAAACAAGTAGGTTTAAACTTCTCTCTAAAAGCCAGAATTTACAGGTGTTTTGCTGTGCAAGAGATCACACCTGTTGATTAATAGATACACATTTATATTCTTATGCATTCAGTTTCCAGATAAATAGGGTTGGGGTT